>NW_020454350.1:1285327-1342267 GCF_003342845.1 Nothoprocta perdicaria | reverse complement strand
GTTCTGGAAAGACTAGCCTCTTGCATTAATCACTTCTTCAGGGTCACTGTATGAAATCTTAGCCAGATTCTGCATTGATAGCCTGTTGAGCACTTTCTGTTCAGAGCCTTGAAAAGCCTAAGTTGTACTAGAAAGGAAGCTGATGTCTTCAGCAAGGTCACAATGATGTGCCTCCATATCTTTGGCGGAAACAATTCAAAAACTCTCTGCATGTTTGCTAACTGTAAGACATATGCCAAGTAAGAAAGGACAAGAAAGCTTCTTGTGTACCTGTCTTCCAATTTTCATATTATCTATCTGTCTTGAAGAGCAAGGAAGGAAGATGAAAAGTCTTGCACCACATCTTTTGATGTCACTCATCACAGAGTATTTTCCTTCCTTCTCAATCCAGGACTGTCTTCTCTATACCAGCCTTGTTTGCAGAGAACACAAAGTTGATCATCTAGAGACAGAGCCCAACTGTGCCGTACTGGCTGAGGGATCCCTTTGTGTTATTTTGGCCTCCAATGTGCTATCCATCTGCTTGACTGTAAATTCTGCAGAAGCTCAGAACACTCCTGTTGAGGTAAAAGGCTGGAAAAAAGTTCTGCTGTTGATGAAAGACAATATCCTATTTTTCTTAGCCAGCAAGAGGCCTACAGAGAGTGAACATCAGAAATTAAGTAGATGCTATGGCTGCTGAGGAAACTTGAAAAATTTTCAACCGTTCTTTTTAACTGTTTTATCTGCTATAATTAGTGTATCCTACTAGTGACAACTTCCCCAACTAAGGCAAAGACAATTCCTATATATCCAGGCAACAGAGTAGCTATGTAATGTCAGCAAGTAATCGAAAGGGAGCTTTATGTTTTAGAACGAAACCAAGACAAATTTTCTGAAGATCCTGCAGAGCTTTTAAATATACATACCATGAATGCATGACAAGGGCAACTTTCATACATTTGGAGTTACATAATCAGCATGGCTGGAGCAACATAAAGCACAACTAACTTCTGTTTCTTTCTCTCTGTTACAGAATTTTGTTTTGTCATAGGCTCATTGGTAGTACTGTTACCAAGGTCATTGCAGGCAGAACTAGGAGATGGTCAGTTATTTCAGATTATATTCAGATAATTTATTAAAACCTTAAATACAGCAGATGATTTAACAACCAGCATACAAAGAATGGTTGACATCCAAATAATCATCCAAATAATCATCCAGGGCATGGTTGCTGGTTGCTACTAACCACTGCAAGATTTTGAATCACCTCTCCAAAAACCATTTTCAGGACACTATAACTAGTCAAATCAGGGTATTATTATTATTCCACAAGAAGAAACAGCAAGAACAACACAGAAATAATTGTTGGGTAAATAAAAATATTCCAAGCAAGTGAGAACAATAAGGAAAAGTTCCTACCTCTCCAAACCTCCTTTTCCTTGTGTCCAGTCTCCCCCATACAAACACTGATGCTTCCTTTCTATCTTCTTGGCTGTCTACCCACCTGTTCATCTCAAGAAGCTCTGTAAAACATAAGATAGGAGCTACCAGAGACAAGGGCAAGCTTGAGATAATTTTGGAAGTTTAGGCCGTTGAAAGCTTCAGAACTTTCTGTTTCCTTATGCATTTTCATTGACTTCAATGAAACAATATACATTGATCGAATTTTTCATCCTGAGATCTAATCTGGTTTTATCCCTTTCCCTCAGTGATTAACTGGACGAGGGATTTAGAACAACAAGACACAGTGAATTCCAACAGGTGCAGTTAATGTCCAGTGTTACAGCAAGTAACACTACTTTCTCCATGTGCCAGCTGCCTGCTGTCTCCTTCCTAAAGGTACATCCATCTGTTGAAGGATGGCCTCTTCTGTTCACCATGTTTTTATCTGACAGACTCCCTTCTACTGCTTTGTCCATCCATCTCAAGGGGGCTGCTTTGTCTCTCTCCCTAGCTTTTTTTTGCTATCACTACATTCTTATACTGTTTGTGTGAGAAGCAAGTATATGAATCACTAAGTCTAGATTTTTGAAAAGTTCTTAAACACGCATTATTATGTGAATTAGAACAAAAGTTCCTAAGTATTTAAGTATTAGTTCTTTGGGTTTTCTGACACTTCTCATCAGCCTTAAAAAGCACAGGAAATTTCATGTTTTAGCCACTAGAAGACACAACTTCCCACCCTCCTACAAAGCATCTACAACAATTGAGCATCAACAGTTCCTATTCAGGAAGGAAAGGGTAAAAAAAAATCTTAAGAATATGCTCGCTGTTTATGTGTGTAATCACTTTATCATTATGGAAAAGTACAGTAATTGGAGCAAAGAGCATGATCAAGCAATCAGATAGAAAGAGTCTTAACATCCACAGTGTTTAGAGAAAGAGGCTGCACTGCTGTCAAGCTTGGTACAACATGGAAAGGTAGATATTTTTCCTTTAATTCAAATGGAGTCACCACTAGGATGAAYGGTTGTCAGTTGCTGCTAATCTTTCATTTTTGCCACATGATAAATACTATAATATATCATTATAGGCTATATAATAGTGGAAAGTGAATGCATCCTAAGGCTGATTAAAGCCTATATACACACAAAGAAGTGTAGCCCTGTTAATCATTTTCATTTTCCAAAACACTTTACTCTTCCAAACTCTTAACCTTTAGCTAGAGCATTAAATTTGGGAATCTGTGATCTCCCACTTTGGGAACTTAGCTTTAAAATACAATTTTATCTTAGAACAGGTATTGTTATAAAATCTTCTGAAGTTTTGGTCTCCAGTAGTGGGGGAAAAAAATGAGAGAGGAAGAGAGAAAGAGATTTTTCTTTGATATTGTAAACACCAATGCAGCTTTAAATGGCACTATTGTCATTTACTTCTTCAAAATATAGCCTTTTTAATCATAAATGCTTCTTAGGTGTAATACATCTTTTAAATTGAACACTGACTCCTGAGCCCTGCAAAATGTTATACAGCTGCATTCATAACATTCTGGAAAAAAAAAAAACAACATTTCAGTTATATATAAGGCAAAAACAAAAAAGCAATCTGACAATAAATGCAGAGGACTTGATTTACACTAATGCAGCTCAGCTGAAATCAACTAGAATGACTGACTATCAAATAAGATACCTTATATTAAAAGTTCTCAGCATTTTGAGTTCTAGCATAAACAAATAAGCCCTCAAAGCATGGCACTCTCCACTTCAACACGGATCACATTCTAAATATACTTGTTCTGCAGAGCTGCTTTTGTTTTGCAATGCTATAAGTGAGTTTGAAATAAGTCTTCACCAAGACTCTTTCCAATCATCCTTACCCAGATTTCCTCTTAGTTCTACAGCATCTCTTTGGATGGAGAATAGCCTTTTACTTGCAGAGAAAATAAAAACTTTTTCTAACTCCACCTTATACTTTATAGAGCTCAGGACTCTTCGTTTATCTTTATCTACACTTCTTTTAATGAGCTGGTTCAGCAGAAACTTCACCCAGTCTTGTTAAGGAAGAATACTAACCATGAAACTATATTATTGATGGGATCGACATTTTTGGTTTTTTTTTTTTCATTTTTCAAGAAAGCAATTCTACTGTTGAGAACATTTTGATGGGAAGTATTTCTTTCAAAAATTTTCTAGTTTTGTCATAATCCATGGCATTTTTCTTCAATTTATAAGCTTTTCCATCTAGAGGTTTCTTTAGATCTTTTACACCACCAGCATGCATCTATTAGGTCAGTAGAATTCAATAACATAAAACAGAGGGCTCCCATTTTCCTATTCAGTGTGAAAACAATCATTCTCCATTCAACAATTCCCTATGCAATGCTCATTTTCTACATCCTCAGAAAAGATATTTTTACTAGCTTCAACTCAAGAAAGGATGTCTTTGACTTCTCCAGGTTTAACTGTGTTCAACTAGAATTACCTACTGCAAACACTGGCCAAGCATTTCATCCAGGGATTCCTTATTAAAAGAAAAGCTTTTATAACAATAGCTTATGGGCAATTTTTTAAAAATGAAAAATGGTATCATCTTTCATCAAATAACTGACACCAGGATTGTATGTACTAGCTGAAATTCTATACTGATCTCTTCTTGCCCCCAAGTAAAAGCTTAAGTCCAAGCATATCTCTTTCTTCTCTTCCCTAACACCTAAAAATGATCCATGGCTGATTCATTCTTGAAGATATAATTAACTAATACTTCAGAACAAAACTGCTTCTAGTGAAACGAAGGTCTTCTCCCCTTCCTCATATCACTTACAGAAAATTAAGATCACGAAAGGGCTTTTTACAAATTGACATATATTGATACATAGAAAACATTTATGGTAAAAATGTCCACTAAATCTATCTTGCTAAAGCACATCAAAAATAGCATATGTTAAAACAGCTAAAATATTTTTTTTTTTCTATTTTCATAAATTGTTTGGGTCACTAAACACCTCTGGTCTATGCTCATCCAAAGAGTAGTCTGACTCATGACACTAAACTCTAACTGTAATAGTCTTGTGTTGTCTGTGAAAATAAGCCAACCACTTAATTTGTGAACATAATATTATTTCAAGCATGAAGCAAATGATTTCAAAGCAAATTTGCCCTTCCAAATGTGGAAGACTATGTTAGAAAACCATATACCACCGTATAGAAATGTCTAGCTTTAAGAGTTTGAACATTCAAAGATTATACAGTATGATGTAATGGATGTAAAGTTGTAATTCTACTAAAATTCAGGAAAAGTTCTTCCTCCAGCTTCAGCAGTGACAGATTTCAGATTCTGTAAGCAACAAAGGTATCTTCATGCTTAAATATATATGTATATACTAAAGAACAAGCAAACAATCAATCAAACAAAACCCCACCATTTTTCAAGATGAGTAACTCTCCAGTCTTGAATATAAACCTAAATTATTTATCATTGAACTGAAGAATGAAGTCTTTGCAGTTGAAACTCTCAGGATCATTATTTGGTATGTGCTAATATTATCTAGTTTAGGATTTCAGAATACAGGAAAGGTCATAGGCCTCTAGCTCTCCAAACCTCAAGAGACCTGAGTACCAGTCCAATCACAACCCTTCTGTAGAAGTAATACAAACCAAATTGCAACTTCTAAGACAAGCTAAAAACCTCTGTGGATGTTGTTATTCAGGATATTCTCTCACATTCTGGTTTTCTCACACCAGGATGGCATTTATTTTAACACAATTTCCCTCTGACAAATCAGCCCACTTCAGAAGATTATAGGGAAGATGGCACTAGAAAATAACACCTACTTAAGTCCATAATCCTCTGCTTACCCTCAAAATCAAAAAAAATTCTCTTTGCTCTGTGCATCAAACTCCTACTACAAAAAAAGACTCATAAGCTAACCACATCCGGTGGTGAACCTTCCACATCCAGACTGAAAAACCAATCTTACTCCAGCGATCTTCCCACATAGTCTGAGTAACGGTCCTGAGATGATAGCAGAGAGCTGCAAGTAAGGGATAGAGGAACAACTCACAATGGAATTTATTATAATCCACCCACCTATGCCAACTGCTCAACTTTACAAGAGGTAAATTAATACTCGCAACTTTTTTAAACCTTCTACCCCTGAGACATCCCTTATAAGGTGATAGCTAGGTGCAACATCTCTCCCCTTTCATTTTCATATAAAACCTCACAACCTGAACTTGTTGGAGCTTTCAGTCAGGTCCATTGGAGATTCAGTGCAGTTATAAGTGCTGACTTCAGACTAGCAACCAGACTACCTTCTGTTAAGATAAAGCTAAATCATTCCAGGATTGATAGTGCTTCAAATACCTCCCCATAATATCTTTCCCTCCAAAACTAGTTAGGGGAACTAACTAGTTTGCTCTTAATCTCTCAGGAAACACTGAAATCATCTAGAGCAAGACAAAATACCATAACCTAAATTTACATACAGGCAGTTGACACACTCTACAGCCACACCACAGTCTCCCTCCTACAGTCATCACTTACCCTCCTGCCTCCAAAAAAAAAAAAAAAAAAATCAATTAACAGCATAATCCTCTACCAGCAGTTACGTAGGCTAATATGGAAATAAGACACATTCATTCTAACCAAGGAAATTTCACCTTAAATCGAACTAGGAAAAAAACTTTTCTACTCTTACTTTCCTCATTGTGGCAATGAGATGGCCTTCCTGATTTACAAACTAAGTGAAAAGCTATAAGGCTACAATTTATATTCAGCGTCTTCCAGACATAAAGAGTACCAATTGTCTTTGGACCCTGAATCTCCTGATACTACAGCAACTACTCACAAATAATTTCTGCAAGAAAAGATTTGGGCTCTTGAACAATCCTGCACTGTTTGCAGTTTCTGCTTGTGTTTAATGTCAACCAGCCATATTTCTTTCTGGAGCATATAGAAAACCCTAGCACAATTAGAAGGAGTGTTTACCCATCTGTTCCATACATCTGATTTTTTCCTTAATTTTAGCAAACATACACTTTTTCAATTTCCAAAGCACAACTTCCAAACTAGGTAGAGCAGAAKGTGCTTTAAATATTTCACTTTCAACCCTTTGTTTCTCATGAGAATTTGAGCTAAAATTATAAAGGTCTGTCCCTGTCTGGGAGACTACTAGTCCTCTTTCTCCTGCTGTTCCTGAGACTTCAAGTGTAGCTCCCTTAGGTGCCCCTAAGTATCACCATATCACAATCCAGGATAGCATTGCTGCTATGGTGCCAAAAATTTCTGGCATTTTGTGCCATTTCAGCACACGTGTCTTCTAGGTGATAATCCAATTGTGCTCACCCATTTGTTTGCACAGTGTGGATTTTGTTCCACCARATATAAAACATGCATTTGCACTAAACTGAAGCCTACCTGAAGCACTTGCCTCTATACAATTACTGTTTGTCTAGTTTCTTTTATTGCTATCCCCTCTGTAATACTTTACGTAGATGAAGTACTTCTTATGAACATGTAAAATATACTACGGAAACATCATGCTACTGTACAAGTCCCACAGTGCTGATTAATAGCAACAATAATGCACAAGCAATTGCGCTTTTATTTTTTCACATTTGTTCTATGGCCATTTTCCCACAAGTTTGATTATAGGATGAAAGTGTTTAATGAATCAGGAATAATAGCAATATAAGACAGGAGAGGCTTTATGTACAGTTTTAAGACTTATTTCCTTTTGTTGCTGAAAATGAGACACTGGAGGCAAGTCAGTGCGTTTATGGCACTATGGTTTTATAGCTTTGTCTTGCCTTACTAGAATGTCACATACAGATTTACAATTGCCAACATGCATTTTCAATCGCTTGAAAGTGATAGCTGCAATCTAAGGCAATAGAACTGTGAAAGGGGAGCTGCGTATACATCTGACCACACTTCTTAAGACGTCAGACCCATGCCTTTAACACAGCTGCATTGTTCCAAAAAGGCTTCCACACAAGGTTACAGCCCTCCGCATGGTCTCCCCCCGCCTCTTCCTTTTGAAATATGAACCTCTCCTGCAAGCTGAGACATTTCTGAGTCTGTTCCAAATGATCTTGTCTTTACATCCCTGTAGAAGCAAGTATTTTATCTCAATTATCTTGGGTGGTCAGTTCCTGAATAGCAGCTGCTGAGCCTGATACTGAGCTACACGGTCCTTCACTCCTAAGGAAGATCTGGGAACAAGCTGTCCTGCGCACAGAGGCTGGAATTCCTGATTAGCTGTGTGCATTCTTAGGAGTTTTTAGCCTCCAAAACTCTCTGGTTTGACTTCCCTGTTATGATTATGAATTCTGAAATGCATCAGAATAAAACAGGAAAATGATTAAATGAACCGGTAAAATGATTTATGGAGACATAATTTTCATTAATTTTTTTAAAGTATCTGAATGTTTTTTCCATGGTGATATTTAATTTGCACAGTGTAAATCACTTATCATTTGAAAGTGAGCAATAGTTTTTACTTTGCTTATTACATAGTATTTTATTCTGAAATTTAATACAACGGTTTAATTTAAAAAAATCCTGGTTAGCATACTGAAAAATAATTTATAATTCCTTATATCTTGACAGTGACCAATAGTCACCAGGCAGATCTGAAAAAATATTTTGTATTGAAGTTGTTCCTGAAGAGTCCATTCCTTTAGAAATATACTTATAGAAATGATCTTAAAGGGAACTTTGGGACTGATATTGGTTCAGATAATTTCTTTTTTTTTTTTCCTTTTTCTTTTTCTTTTTCTTTTCCTTTTCCTTTTCCTTTTCCTTTTTTCGATTGATGAGATAAAGATATTATCTAAACCCCTCCAGATCAATCTCTCTGTCAGGTGAATGAATTATAAGCATAAAGATATCTCATACACATAGCATATGCCTTCAACTAGACAAGGGGAAGCTGGTAGCTCCTCATAGCACAGCTGCAGTGCCCTCCATTCTAGGCACAACCCACTTGACTGCTGTAGCCTAGGTTGATGCTGATGCTTGTAAGGATATTGAACAGACTCTATGGGATCTTCTCTACCTTGCTGTGCAGACATCGGGCATGACTGAGAATCAAAGACTCTGTCACTTTGACATTTCTCTTGTTATAAATAATAGTGGCATAGTCACTAAGGCAGCTCCTGTTGGCTGCAAAGGAGTCAACTCCAGTTTTGCTAGGAGGTTGAAGGTTGCCAGGGTAAACCTGGGCCCAAAGTATTGACACCTAGTGATGTGCAGTGGAGCTGCTGAAAGTTGGCATGACTCATTTTAGGGAGACATTTAATTTTTACTATCAATAATGAGGAAACTTGTCCTGTATAACGTAGTCATTTTTTATACAGGATGTATCCATACACAACCATGTACTCTCATAGAGGTGTTTTAGAGCCAATAGAGATCAGCTAGAGATTCCATATAGCTTATGCAAAGAGAAAAACTGTAGATATTTCCCAAGAAACTGTATTCACCTGTTCAGGCAGTGCTATTTCCTACATTCAGAAGGCTAAAACTCTCAAGATATGCATATATTAACTGATTAAAACTCTATTTTTTTTCAAGATCTTTAGCAGCTACAGACTGATAAGGCATAAAATGTTCATTCCTTGCCGAGAGCTTCTGATTAGTGCTGAAGATTATACCATTTAACTTTCCCAACCAGTTCAGCAGAGCTCTCAGCAGAATTAAAAGTTAGAATTATAATTCATCTAGAGAGAGTTTCTTTGGGGTAAAACAAGCAATTAATTACATATAATTGGATATGCTTACCCTTCTATATGTAAAATTATAAATGATTCCCAGGGCTGAGAAAATAATCTTTTTTATCATAATGTCAAGCAAAGTAGAAGATCATTCAAAGGAATGACAAAAGTAACTGATCTGATAATCACAAAAATACCCTGAGCTGATAGCAGAATGGAATTCAGTGCCTAAAAGAAAAGCTGAACAGGCTTCTTGACATGCCTGGTCTTCATCACATATATGAGGTACCTACATGCAATATTTTCAGACTTGAAATTATCAGTTGTGGAATGTGCTGCAGTATGATCTCCACACTGGAAAGGAAAGAGGTGAGACTACATTCAGGTCTTTTTCCATTGAAGAACACAAGCTTTATCATGTTTCATCAGACTGAGATACAAGAGTGAACTGTAGTTTAATTTGCATTAACTAGCATAAAGCTAATGGCTAACAAAGAACTTCTGGTACTGTACAAATAAGTAATTTTCCCTTCTTATTCCAAGTTTCTAATGCATTCTGGACGACTTAAATATGGTGACTTGATTTAAACTTGATTGGGATTTGAAGACTGAGAAATACTAAATTCTCACAACAGGAGGAGTACATATTATGGAAAGCTCCTGCAATTAATTATCCATTCAACCTTAAATATATGTGCAAGTGAGTGGGATGCTTCTGGAAAGGAGGAGGAAGAGCTGCCCGGGTCTAGTTTGATGGAACTATATATCACTTAGAGATTCCAGTACAGCTACTTTAATAATGTACCTTTATAATCTCTAAATAGCATTTAGATCATTGTTGGACAAAAAAAGAAGTTTCACTTTTGGTAAAGAAAAGAAAAGATATTTGAGGGAATCTCTGAAGGGATTTACACACACACACAAAAAAATGAAACATCTAAACAGAGACATTAAGGTCTGCATAGTCAGGTGATGAATAGCAAAATGAGACAGACAAAGAGATCTTGGAAGCCTGATAGTGTTTTCAGTAATAATTCAAGGCACAGTTAAGCAGTCAGCATGAATAACAGAACTTCCATGAGCTCCAGGAATACTTGTACAAGTTCTAGAAAATCACTAAGCATAAAGATGTCATCTCTGACTACTATCCTGGAGGCTGAGAATATTCCGGGATATACCACTACATGGTTGACCTGGAACTATATTATTTTCAAGATACATGCTTGAAAGCAGTTGGAAATAGCCTGGTATCTTTGTAGGGCCATTACATTCTTCTATGAATTATATAATTGGGAGTTGTAATGACAGCTTATGGCTCCTAAGTCATAAAGGTCTGCATGGTCCTGGTCAAAAATATCTTCTCCTTTGTGGTTACTTTGCCAGGATCTTCTCATCAGAAGTCAAAAAGGAGATAATGATTAAAAATATGTCCAGACTCTGTCTGTATGGAATATGTGACATTTTCATCTTGTTTTATGTAGAATACTCATAGTTAGGGGAGTTGCATGACCAAAAAAGAAAAAAAAAATCAAGCGCTAACTGTCATTTGAGAACTTAATGAGGCTGTGGAGATTCTTCTGGATTTGAGCAGGTGGGTGAAGATAGGGAGATTCTCATGTCCTTCCTTTTTGGATAATTAATGGTATGAACAGAAATACTTTCTTCTTACAAGGAACTTCTCTTCCCTTGTTACAAACACCAAGATGATTAATTTTCTCAGACAACAGCTTCTGGAAAAGGTAGAGCTAAGGAGATAATAAAACAGCTGGGCAATGGTATGTCGACCTACAACCATCTCTCACCTAGAGGCCCATATTATTGAATACCTCAGTACCAAGAATAAGAAAACATAGTTTCCAAAGCAAGGAAAAGGAGAGTAAAATCTGTAAGCATGGCAAAATGACTCATGACAGTCATGTCAGGAGTTTATCTGACTATAGAAAATGAGAAACAAATAAGATTAAATAATGAGAAACAAAAGCTTTTGAATAGGTATGAGGGTCTTACAGCATCTGGAAGAAGAAAGTTTTCCTGTGTTGTCACACCCTACTTATGGGCCATATATCAGAAAATACTGTTTCCTTTTTGCTGCAGTCATATACGCATTGAAAGAACAATCTGCAGTAAGGGAACCCTCTAAACTGTGAAGGGCACTACCCTTTCTCATGCAGAACTAATACTCATCATCCAAACAGAAGATCCTTCTCTGTTGACGATACCGCTTCTGGGATCTCAGAACTCAAGGGCCAATGAGTAGCTCCAGGTAATGAGTAACCTCATTACCACAGACATTTCTATTGACTATAATATTGTAACAACTGCAGCATATAGAGCTGTTTGTAAAGGTGCTCTTGCTACTAACTGTCCCTGAACAATTAGGAATTTAAATTCTCTTTCTTATGCTCCTGTGGTGACCTCATCAACAAAATCTGTAAACTTATTATCATTATGAAAATCATAACATGCAAGAAGGACCTAATAATTTGATATTCCAAACTGCAAGCTTGCCAATGAATGACTTTCATGACCAAGCAGATCTGATCATCTTGGTGCTTTCTCAGCAGGCATTTGGACCAGTCTATTCCGTTCTCACAAGTGACACATAGTATATATGTTTTATCTTCTGTCTTTGTCATTGCAATGACAATTCCAGCTGCCTGCCAAATATTTTTAGCAGATTCCAGTGAGGCTTCATTAATAAGAATCATTTTTCTTATGGCACAGAAACATGCAAAATGTTCAACAATTATTTAGTTTTCAGATTTTTTTTTTTTTTTTTAATGCAGAATCTGGAGCAATTTGGCTTACTCTCAAAAATTACTGGGAACCTTTATACTTATCTGATGCAAAGGTGTCTAGCCTAGAGGTCAATTTTACATAGACATGAGGCACGACTTGAGAAAAAAAGATTAGCAAAAATATGCTGAGTATCATTCTTTTAGCTTTTTATATATATATTTCTTATTTCTTTTTTAGAAAAATACTGAGGCTATCTAGTGGCATTCAATAGATCATTAAAGCAAAATAAGCACTGAGAATATCTTAACTGGAAAGTTTGACTTGAAAAAAAGGTCAATGTTTAAAACTAGTAGACATGAATCTTAAATTCCTCATAAGGGACACCTAGTGGAGAACATATTTACACAAAAAAAAAGGGAAAATACTAGAATTTGCCACTGTCCTCTTTAAAGCAGGTCTGCTTCTCTCTGTCTGCTTCTCTGTCTATCTTCTTCTCTCTGATGCACCACTTCAATTGCAAATGGTGCCTGTGCCAATAGAGACTACTAGCTCTGCTACTGCTAAGCATAAACAATGGTAAAGAAAGAATCATGACTGCTACTGTAAGCTATTTATATTTTAATGCCATCTAGAAACTGAAGTTACAAGCTAGAAAAACACAGTGCTTAAGATCCGAAATTTGGAAGATTCAGGTTTGTTTTCTTCAAAATGTCATCAGTTACTCTTGTATGAAATATGTTATCCATCCTGTACAAGATATTATTGGCTAACTCTGAAATCTCATTAGCTTGAGTAGAGCACTAGACTGTGTTATTATTATTATTATTATTATTATTATTATTATTATTATTATATATAATTAATTAATAATAATATATAAATAATAATAATATATAAATAATAATAATAATAATGCTAATAATGATAATAATAATAATGTACCTTAACAAAAACTGGCTGACTGATTTGACCTTTTGTATTTTAAAAGTATGCTTTTTGAAATCATCATTCTGTGTAAACATGCTAGCTCAGATTATTTCTTATTGGTAAGACACCAACAGAAATAATCATCTCCTCGCAGTAACAAACACAGTTAACATTCTAGTCATTTAGTTCAATTCACCAAGTTCAATATCTTCTTTGTGACAGTGACCAGTAGCAGATGCTTTAGGGGAAAGATGAAAAAAAAATGAAACTGGCAAATATGAAATGTCTAAAAGCAACTTAAAATAAGTTTCTTCTAAAACCTAAATTTAGTAGTTAGTTTATGCCCTGGAGCATTTATGTTTATAAAAATTGTATTTAACTTTTGACTCATGACAACAAGATTTACTGCTTTACTGTATCAATGGTTATAATTTTATATGCTTAACTGTTGATCTATTTCCTTCTGGCTTTATTGTTCCTAACTTTCAGTTCCACTGACTGAAACATTTCAGTTTCCACTTTCAGTCTTGAAATGCAAACCTAGAAAGAAGTGCTTGTAGCTGCAAAATTTAAGCAATTTTTGCATTCATTCTCATTGCAAATCCAAGCCATTCGTCTACAGGTTTAGAGCAGAGAAGCACGTAACACCTAATGTCTAGTTGTATCCCTTTTCTACTTTTATCATATCTATGGTATAACTTTTATGAGTGCGTATATAACTATTTATAGATATATATGTATATCTATGCATCCATACATTCTGAAACTCATCTAATACTGGAAGCACATATACATAAACATGCATAATTCTATTGCTTAAGATATTTTGTAACACAAATATTTATTAGCCTTTGAGGAAGAAAGTCAAGGAGAAAAAACAAAAACATATAAATCAATATAATTTTGTTCAGTAAAGCTAGAGAATTTAGCTTTATAGTTAGTCCTTAAAAGTCACTGAAGAAATGTATACTAGGCCACTTTGAAAACACCAGTTACATTCTTTGCATTACTGGAGGACCAAGTGGTTACAGAGTAAAACTGATTCTAAAACTCCAGGATAAAGGAAAGTTCATATCTGCAAGCTGTCTAAAAGACGTCTTTGAAAATCAAAACTCACCCAAGTAACAGAGAAAAACAATGAGAAATGGTGAAAAGAAATTATCCCTCTATACAGTACATTACAAAAAGCTTCTACAAAGCTGGTTGCACTAACTGCCTTAATTTATATTCATATCTAACTACTCTTGTGGAATATCCTCTGTAACTACAAGTACTGAAGTGACTGCATCTGAATTAAAAGAAACTTAGTATAAATTATATGGATGCAACTTATATAAAGCTGAAACCTGAACAAAGTGCAATAAATACTGCATCTTACATGAAAAAATGTAGTTAGAGTAGCTACTGGAATCTAATAATGATTTAGTATCTGAACTCAATTATTACACAAATCTCTACTTTCAACAGTAAAGACAACAAAAAGAAATATTTCCAACAACTTGATTGAAAAGTGGCTGAATTCCAGGAAGAACTTGCCTTTAGTCCCATTGGATGGGCCCTAAAATTGTTAGGTTAGGTTCCTTTGAGGAGGCCGTAAAACTCCACAATTGCTAGTCCTATGAAGCACCAGTATTTAAGCAACCAGTCCTCCTTAATGACAAATCACACCTCCAAATTGCTTTCACAGTGGTGAAACCCTGGAGCTATGCAAGACCCTGAGCTGTCCTTCAGTTTTTTGCCACCAAAAATATTGCCAATAAGTACTGTTATGTTTCCACCTGCAGCATACTCTAAATGAAGGTAAATAAGGCATTCATGCAAGAAATTAACACATGGCATAAAATAATATTGAGCTTCAGGGGGAAAGCTAGTGATGTGTCAGAGAAAAAATCAAGGAGTGTAATAAGTGTCTGTGTGGTTTGAGGCAACATCTCAGTAAGACAGCTAAGACCCTAATAGATGGATTGACAGAACAATCACAGCAAGCAAAACTAGCAGTTGTCACTTGTGCTACGGTCTGAAGAATAAGAAGTTGATTTTTTTTGACTTTCTTTCTCTCTCTCTCTCTTTTTTTTTTTTTTTTTTTTTTTGTTGTTGTTGTTGTTGTATTCCTGTGCTCTTCTGTATCATATATTTTGCTAAATTCAGGTAAAACTGCCATATCCAATATACCCATATACCTTGCAATTGCAATACCTTGCAATATAGTTTTATAAGCAACATGGCACATTTCTTACTTGTACTATAATAGACTACTTGGTGTTTTTTCCTGTTGTCTTTTAAAAATCATTGTGAAAATAATGTAGACATTATTCAGAAAGTCTGGGGGAGTCTCTCATTAGAAGTTTTGCAAGTGAGCCACAAGAACATAACTAAAGGGTTAAAGTTGCATAAAATTCTATGGCTAGCATCCTGAAGATATAGCAGAAAAGGTCACTGCCTAAATCATGCTTGAACCTTCTCAGTTTCAAGTTTCAGAAGATGCTAAAATACTCTAATAGCACTTTATATTTTGGTTAACTGATCTGAATTGCCAGCACTGGTTTTAGTGAGGTGATCTGTGATACTGACACAACAATGCTTAAGGTATTTCAGACTTCATATCTGCTTTCCAGTTTCAGTTCTGATATTTCCTCTATTCCAATACAGTACAACTGAAGTGATTTCGAATGCTGCCTGTGCCAATGGCATTACTGCCTAGATGCCCATGGGATTCCATTACACCCACACTTTGCTAAGTTAGTATCCTCGCACCATAACAGATGTAAAGTGGAATTGCTTGGACTTTTTGAACTTCCACCAATGTACAAAGCAGACCTCAGTTACACCACAGCAGTGTAAGGAATTCACCTGGGTTGTATAGCAGCATCTCATACACATACACACACACAACGCAAACACGCACTATTTCTGAATTAATTCAGGGTTTAAAGAAATATTTCTTTGAATAGATTATGACCATGCRGAGGGATGGGAAAAGATATGCCATGGCTGCAGGAATACCTCCAGGTATGTTACAAAGCGGTTATCAGTTCACAAAGGACAAATTTCAGGGGAAAAAAAAAAGAAAAAGAAAAAAAAAAGAAAAAGCCTAAGCATGGAAAAAACAGAGTGCAGTGAACAGGGTTGAATTTGCTATTTTGACAGAAAATTAGGAATCAAAGGCCAGGGTGAATGCAGGGACATTTTGCTGGGCTGAAAAATCAGAGAACATGTTTCAGATGATGCAACATTGTGAACCAGCCATCAATCAACAAAGGGAACACAAAGAACCTTGTGTTTGCTGGGTCCAAAAGCAATAGAAAGTAATAGAAAGCTTATTTCTTCTCCACAGGCGGCTCAGACTGTAGGGAAGATGCAGAGGGGCTGAGGGCTCTGTCCCCTGTCCAGCAGAGCTCTCCAGTATGCAATGTAAGAGAGCACAGGAGAGGAAAAATTTGGGGCTAGGCCAGAGCACTAGTGCACAGAAGAGCTACTCTGTGCCAAAACCCTCTATGGAACAGCTGATCATATTTGCTGCATCCCCATGCTGCAAATACAAGTCTGCTGCCTGCTTTCTACTAAGGAAACCTCTCAGTGGGCCACTGACACTCTATTTTGGCTTTGCTCTACCGATCTGATTAGCTCTTCAATGGAATAAAAAGGAGTGAAGTGAAAAAGACAACAGTCTTGGAAGTAGAAGACATGAGAGAGTTTCAAATGAATAGGAGGCTGGAGGAGGGGAGGAGGAGGATGGAAAAGAGGAAGAGGTAGAAAGGAAACTCTTCAAGGAATCTGATTCAGCAGATCACTTTCCATTTAAAGATATTATAATGTCTTTTGTTTAATATATTGAGCCAGATTAGGAAAATACTGCAGTTCAATTAGAATGGTCTCAAGTCAGAACAGCCACCTGCCAACTAAAGATTAAATAACCTTCTTGTCTGGATTTTATATAAACGTGTGGGAGGTAGAAAATCTATCTGCCATCTAAAGTAATTATCATCTCTTGGGTGAGGAAATGCTCATCAGAATGCGACGTGGAAACACCCTCTCACGCTGTTTTTCCTCCAGGAGCAGCAGCATTCCTGATCTGAACAAGGACCCTCTGGGGGCCCAGTCTGTCACCTCTTCTGAATTTTCCACTTCAATATGTTTAAGATAGTGAGGTATTTGTTTGAGGCCCTAGTCTTTTATATATATATAAAAAAAAAAAAAAAAAAAAAAAAAGCAATTCAGGCATCACTGGTACAAAATTTTTGTTACAGTCTTGTGGGTACAAGTGCAGTAACACTGAACAATATTATGAGATGTTTTTTCACTATATTCTATTTAGTATTGGCTCTTGCAGCAACAGAAAAGCTATTCCTTACAAATTCCAATTCTTGAAGAAGTCCAAGTGACCACGGAATAAAAAAAAAAAAAAAGGTTTATGTTGAAATTGGTGTTGACATAACGTGTTGATTAAGTGTTTGTGCCTCATACCATTAGGTCACAGCTAATCATAATTTCACAACATCAAAAATTCCTCCTTTAGGCAGATTGTCAGATGCAGGGCTTGTATCCAACACAAACATACATAGCCGGCACAGACAGAACACCGTCTTTCGTTATCTGTAACTTCCTGCAGCTTCTCATACCAATATTTATCAATGGTATTCTACTTTGAGATGTTCCTGATAATACTTCTAAGAAGTTTCAGGACACTTTGGTTTTTTTTTTATTATTTTATTAGCTAATCATTTTACTGTTGCACTTTGAGTCATTTTTAAAAGAATTTTATATTCATCCAGAATATTTTTCCCGACCATATATTTCACATTTTAAATACAGTAACTGTTTGGTGGGATTTGTTGCTTTTTTTCTTCTTATCCGCTTCTCCAGCTTAATATCCAAGATGTGTGGGGTTCTTTCTCTTTTCATCTCAATATATAAATGCAATAATAGAAGTAATTAATGTTTAGCTATTTAACTCTCATTTTATGCAGAGCAGACATCTGATGATCAAATCCACCCAATGTCTGCAATTAGAAGCAAGTTCTGCAGCTGCGCTTCCTCTCGCTAGTGCAATGCACTCGCCTTTTTCTCTGAACCGCCAGTTTTGCGGTACACTTGATATACAATGCTCTATGCACTGCTTTGAAATACATGTGGGATATTATTCTACCTTCAAGGCCAAAATAGAGAAGGGCTGAATTAAGCTTTTGGGTGGCAAAAGGAGGTTGGGAGGGCAGGAGAGGAAAAATAAAATGAAAAGGCAGTGGCTGCAGATGCAAAGGCTGTATGTGGCTCTGGAAAATCGCTGTCAGTTTTGCTGTCACTGTCACACTAAACTTCCCAGATGTTCGTATCTGGAAATGTCACAAAATGTCATGGCATAAGTTGCTATATTTTGTTTTCTGCAGAAAGGGTGAACAATAATAAAACAGCCTCAGGAGTGTATGGGTAGCCAACAGCAGCTTGTAAAGGTCTCAGTAAAATAGCATGTGTGCACATTTTGGAAAAGAAGCAAACATCAGCATTTTTTTCTAATTAATAACGTAGCGCTCAAGCATTTGAGTGCTTAAGACATTTCACATTTGAATTAAATACAAAGAAAAGACCCTTTTGACATCTTGTCTGGATCTCAAAGCTCCTTTTGTGTAAGAGCTAAAACGCTCATGTCAGATCAGCTATTGACAGAGACTGTACAGATTTGTTCCATGTTCATTTATCTTCTGGAATTTGATGTAGTGCCCTACAATTAAAAGAAGAGCCCTCTGTGAAGTAAGCTTTTCACTGGTGACATCAATGGGGAAGAAGGCTTTATATTTTAAAGAAAGATTTTCCAGACACAGATTTTATCTTCTCCACAAGGTCTGTATTCTTAAGTGAAGCCCAGGTCATGTTCTCTCTGTGAGATCTTCTTCCTCTTAAATTATTTCCATTTGTTTTCCAAAAAGCAATGTATCCAAAAAGACACAGTCAATCGTACCAACATACACTCAATAAGAAGTCCTCCACTTAAACCATGAAGAGTAAACATTATAATATGATGTCTGTAGTCTATACATTCAAATAAAAAGAGCTTGGGGAAAAGGATTTTGGCTCTTTTACAAAAGAAAACAAGAAAGGAAATCAATCATCTGCTTATCTGTGTTTGTAGAATGCTATGCAGATCCAGGAGATACAGTTAAAATCCCTTCCTTACAATTTTGCTCTTGTATATAATTAACTGTGATATGCTAATATTCCAATGATGTGACCTACTTACAAAACCAGAACTGTCAAATGGCCAAAAATTGGCCCATCCACTTTATACTGCTTTTGACTGATTTCCTACACTTTTAAGTGAATCATGATCCTTAGCTTAATCTATACAGCCTGTGTGTGGTATAGACATTTATGACTTTTTATAGTGTGTCACTACACATTTGATACTACAACTGCAAAAAAAGAAGTGGAGAGAAGGAATTGATCAAAAATAAATGCTGAGGCAGGATCATTTGTTTTCAAAGGGATATTTGCTCTGGGATGGTGATTTATTCCTGTGTCTATTTCATATATGCCAAATGATTCAGATGCCATCATTTAGTCTTGTAGTCTTTGGTACATTAGTCTAATGTAACATCATTGAGCAGCTGCATTCTCATTTACTTGAAGGACAGATGGCAGCTATGCTTTGGCCAATTGTAAATTTTTTCAGTCAGAATTTCTTTTTCATCATGCTGTACTTTGTTCTAAGATGCCTGGCTCTAATTTTCAGTCTTTTTTTTTTTTTCCCCAGCTTTTATCAATGTGAATGAGCTAGATAATCAGCAATCAAGCTGAGAGACATTGTATTTTGATTTTTTTTTTTTTCAGTTACATTATTACTTGTTACATTTTAAAAGACAGGTGAGCTATTCTATTTATTTAACAAAACTACATGGTCAAATGGTAGTCTCTACACATCTTTCTGGTTTTTTACATTGTAATCTGAAGGAGGAAGAATTTCCCTGGAAGCAGTCATTCATCATTCACCATTACTTGGAGCAGGAGTTTTGACCTCCCACACTCAATAAATCTGCAGGTAATGACAACCAAAACCCTTTAACACAAACAGTTGGTACTTTATTCATATTTTATGAAAGGAAACAGACCTTCAGATCTGTTTCCTTAATTGCTTGTTGTTATTATCTCTCTCTCTTCACCTCTCCCTAAGCACTGGGCACAACAGCAGATTATAACTCCACTTACAGTTCTCCCGGTAATTACTCTAACTCCTTGTATCACTAGGCCCCTGAAAATCATAGTGAAGCTACCTCTCCTGCAGTATTGCCCTGTTAATGTATTTCTCATTTGGCCATGGCAGGATAAAAGGCATCCGTTACATTCTTCCCGCATTTTGCAACCTTCATTTAAACATTTGTGGTGCAAGATCTGGTAGAAGCTAGATAGCTACTGTCAGATCTGTATAATAGTGTGTCATAATTCTACCCTCCTTTTTCCAAATCAACTTCTCTATGCCTCTCCAGAGTGTCTCCATTTGTCTGTTTTATAGAGAGTGTTTTAAGGATCTAAAGAGCAAAGTTTGCAGGAAGATTAGCATTCGTTTCTCACACACGAACCCTACACGATGAGCCTGCATGAAAACGCCTGCATTTTTCTCTCACAAGAACTTTCCAGCTGCAGTAGGTAATGTCAAGAGGAAAGTGAAACAGCTTTACAAGAGTACTTCACACCACTGGAAGAATAAACAAGCTGATGAAGGAAAAGGGTAAAATAGAGAAAGCAGAAACACTACTAAGAAATAGCTTTGTGTTAATCTACCCCATGTGGCAATAAACATCAATGCCAGTATAAACCTTCTAAGTCAAACTAAGATTTTGTTTCAGCTTCTACTGTGCTTAATTCATATTCTGTTTAATAATTACATTGATATTTCTATGTTATGTTTCAATAGATGTATAGACAATATCTAATTAAAGGGATAAATGGAGTTTGATTCTTGGAATCCACTTAACATTTCAAAAGAACTGTATTTTCTTCTACTCTCAATATCCTTTTTTTTTTTTTTTTTTTAATATAACGACAGAAATAAGAAAAAAGACAAAAGCACAACAACTGGTCACAAGTGTCCATATATTTAACTAGACAGCTCTAAATGAATATAAGAATTCTTTTAGTGACTCATATTTTCCTGATTTTGAATATTGAAACATAGTATTTGTCCAAGCAATACTTGAGGCAGCTGATAAGGATATTCTCTGCAGATTCCTTTATTCAGGATGAAATCCTATCTTAGCAGAGATCACAATAGGTCTCTCTCTCTTTTCTTTGACTGATCTAGCCTTCATCAGCTATTTCTAATTGTCAAAGCTTCTTTTGCAGGCTGATGAGTGCCTGCCACCTGCATCTTCACATTTCTCTGACTGTTCTGAGAGACAATGAAATAAATGTTGGCTCTGCTGGTCCTGAATCCACACAGTAAAATTTGTACAATTTCCATTTTCTTTGCCCTGCCAGATTGACTCAAACAGAGGAAAGAATATGACCTTTTCATTACATTCTTCTTCCTTCCTCTGTAGTAGCCTAGCTGTCCTATCCATCAGAGCATTTAAGTGTGTACTTAAAGTTATATACATGCTTTGCTGAGTCTAAGGCTATGTAATTATGGAAAGAATCAACAATTGCTTAGAGTACAGTTGTATTTTCAATAAATGTCAAAGGAATTTCCAGCCTTGGATGGGTGCTTTTTAATGTGTCAAATAAATCTAAAATAAATACACACTGCCAGAATCTACTGAAATCAAATACATTTGTCTTCAACTAGAGCAGTTACTCTCCTAAAATCAACATTCCAGGCCTTTCACTTGTCCTCAAAAATTGAAGTTTTTCAGCTGTTTAAACTTACAAAATTAGCTGAGTAAGAACAGTTCTTATGTAAATTATATCTTATATTGAATCTACTTTATTAGTCAACTCAGCTAATACAAAATATGTCATTAACTGGACACTCTAAGTGTCATGCAAGACAGGGTAGGACCACTGCTTCACAAAATAATTAGTTCTTTTTTAAAAATCTATTATCCGTTGCTGTGGGGATAAAAAAAAAAAAGTGAAATCCCCAAATGAATTACTGAAAAAAGTGCTTTTATTTCTATCTTAAATGAAGGGAAAAAAAAAAAAGAAAAAAAGAAGAAGAAGAAGAAGAAAAGAATACAATAATATTTGGCCCTTTTGAACTCGTAAATGCACTCCATGTTTGGTCACTATGGCCAATTTTGTGTCACAGCTTTGCTGAGCTAGCAGAAATTTATGCTTTTAAGACTCAAAATGTCTTCCATTTCTATGTTTACATTTATCTATACAAGAACACCAAATTACAGAGCATGTAAATTCTCTTATTACTTACAACAGCTTAAAAAAAAAAAAAAAAAAAGACAAATGCAACTGTCATGCTGTCGTTTACAGTCATCTATTGGTGTTGAGCTGCTATAATGGGGCTCTACATTTCCTGCCTTTTAAGGGACAGAAACTCCTGGCAACTTAATCTTACTAGAATCTACACCAGAATTTTCTCTACTATGAGCACTATACTCTTTACAGTTCAAAAATGTACTTATTAAAAAAGGCTTTCAAAATTTTTAATTATATCTAAGTTCCAGAGGATGTCAAATGAATCAATACATTTAACTAATACATTTAACTATCAAAAACCTAATGGACAAAAATCATTAATAATGATAGAAGACAGCTTATACAAATTACAAGTATTTTTAATATATATAATAGGAACAGCCTTCAGGCAGAAACTATCTTATGCTACTCCATGCTGATTATTTAAACTAAAGGTAGGTACCATGAGGTGACAACTAAGAAATATTTTTTCTTCGCGTGATATTTCATTATGTTCAGTTATAATAATATATGATGACTGTTGCTCTACTTTCAAAGAAACTTCTTGAAAAGAAAAAATGAGCAATACTGCTGCTACATTATTAAAGGTCATTCACTTCTCTTCCACAGAGATAACCTCGAGAGTATCACCTTCCCTTGCAAGTACAACTTGATCTGGAATTAATGGAAACTATATACAAGTACAAAGGCAAAAATGTTATTAGTTTATTCATCATGAGAAAATTAAATGACTTTAAAATCACCAAGGCTCAAACACTCCTAGTATGTGCTGAGAAAGTGAAAGAGATTCTCTCCCCTGCAAAAGCACATGGATGACAAAAAAGGTCTCAAGGGTCTTCCAGCAAAACTTTCAAACCTTGTAGAAGGATGGTCAAATGCCACAGTGAAAATCAATTGAGATTAAGGAATAACCAACAGTCATTCCTCCCTAAACAGGGCAGCAAATAAATGATCAGGTTTCTGGATACGGTCAGGAATCATAGAATCATTAAGGCTGTAATGGACCTTTGGAGATTGTCTAGTCCAAACCCCCTGCACGTTTCAGAGTCACCTACAGCATGTGGCACAGGGCTGCATCAAAGCGGGTTTTGAAGATCTCTAGAGAAGGAGATTTCACAATCTCTCTGGGCAGCCTGTTCCAGAAAATTTTCCTTAAGTTCCTGTGCAACTTTTGGTGCTTCAGTTTGTGGCCATTTCCTATGGCCATCCTATCGGTGGCCACCACCAAAAAGAGGCCGGCCACATTCTCCTCACTGCCTGCCTTAAAGTATTTATAGACACTGATCAGATGCCCTCTCAGCCATCTCTTCTTCAGGCTGAACAGACAACTGAATAGACTTTCAAGCACAGCAAAGAGCAAAGCAATGAACTGCAAATAGCTGGTTTCTGAACCAGCTGTTGAACACACTGAACAACAAGGTAGGTGTCTTTCACGGGTAGAAAAGTAGCATGCTAACCAGAATTCATGCCTCTCTACCAGCCTCGGTTTTGTCAGGTTGTTAACTGCCAAGGAAATTGTCTACAGCCTGTTGTGGTGCATTAAAAAATGATGGGAATCAGGTAAAATAGGGCATTATCTTCACACATACCGAGAAGAATAAGTGGCTAATTTTCATTCATTTCTGGCATTTTTGCAGCAATCTCTCATTAGGAGTAAGTACCTTAGACAATCACAGTACAGCAAAAATACCAAAGGAAACAAACTCTTTTGACTTCTCAGGAAGAGCTTGGGAGGAAGCTATCTCCCACTGAGAACCAACGAATGACATTTTTGTCTCTATGCCTCTATATAATTCCCATTAACCAAGATGATTTGTGTGGGGGAAACAAGACAAAACAAAACCCAACACAACATCAACAAGGCCAATGACAGCAATCTCACAATCTAAATGCCAGATGCACAAGCTCAGAGATTAAAAAAAAAAGTACTTATGGTGTTATCATCAATTACACTATTTCCTACTGCAAAAAAGAACTAATCAAACACTGACATCCAGGAAAGCCACACAGAGGCAACCATGTTTTGCTTTTTCCTCCTAGCACTCTAGAAGTGCTGCTTGGGCTTTTTGTCTTTTGATCGTAAATTCATTGCTAAATGTTGGGTTGTTTGCCCTCCTGAATGTAGCAACACATGCAATAAATATTCTGTGGATCAGCTAGATTACATAACTACTGCACGATTGCACAACGGCTGAGGGCAGAAACTTCTACGGCTACGGCTTACGATGACTAAATCCAGCTTAGAAGTCAGTGTATAAAGAATTACCTGTGCAAACAATATAACAATTTGATATAACTGTGTAAATAATTTGATATAACTAGAAGTGTCGTTATCAGAAGCAGACCATTTAAGAAAAGTGAAGACTTTTGCTTTTACTAGAGAATATTACAGAAACACTCTGGTATGGCATATGGTACACATTGCAAAAATTGTTGCATGGGCTCATTACCAATTTTGAATTTTTTTTTTTAGTAATTTTAATATATGGTTCTTTTTGAACACAAAATGCTACAGAACTAGAAATACAATTAAAAGGCTACTTCTAAACCATGATAATTGTACCTTTAAAATTAATGTGAAAAGAATCTTTGCAGTTCAGTACTGCATTCTCCAGGATTATCCATTTGCCAGGATTGGTTGAAGATAAAATCATAGTGTATAATAATGTTCTCTTTAGTAATGTTTTCAGAAGTGTTTCTATATGCTAAGGCATGCCACAATTATTTATTTCCCTTTAAAGAGAGTGTTCATTGCCTCAGCCACAAAACCTTTTGTATTAATTTCAAAAAGAGCATACAAATTTTCAGAATACAGATTTGAAGAGACTCTAAAAGCCGGCAGTTTGATACATCTCAAAAAGAAAGAAAGAAAGAAACAAATAAACAAAAATGTTATTTGAGATGATAGGAAAAAGTTATTTCCAGGAAGGTTTGAAGTCTGTTTTCTGGAAGGCACATTGAATTACAAACTAATTACATTCACACTATTTGCCATATCATCAATGGGGATCATTTTATAGCTGGATGCAGCTAGATTAAAATCAATTAAAAAGATGAGTTGGTTTTTATCATGTATTTTTATTTAGTCTGGCAGCTGCTTTCCGAACGACACATAGGACTGCATATGAACCAAATATATCTCCACTGAATAAATCAATTGTTATTTTCTTTAACTCTTTTATAGGAGACACATTACATAAAAGAGGCAGTTTAAAATGATAGCTCAAGTTCTACCCATTGACATCCTCAAGGCATGTCCTCAAACTGTGCAATCTGTTATCTGTATTGAAGCAGGGTGCGTTAAGAGCACATATCTAGGACTAAGCAAAACAAATGTGTAAATAATAGTGGAAATTACATAGGTACAAGTACGAAGATATCACTGGAAAACTGAAAAACAAATAAAAAACAAATAACAGAGAGCTCTAAGGAAGAGTAGGAAATACTGGATTTTTTTTTTTTATTTTTGCGGGGGTTCTCTTTTTCTCTAGTATTCCCGTGTTGATTGCTTTCCTCTGCCTTTTGATTCCTCTGGGATAATGATAGCTACTAAGCTTATTTATATGTACGATGAAGTAAATAGCCAATTAATCAACTCCAAATTTGTCACAAAGCCTCAACTTTTTTTTTTTTCTTTTTTTTTTTAGGGGGAGGGTAACTTTCAAACTCTTTTAGTAACCAGCATCTATGAAGCACAGCAGCATTGAGACTATTTCTAGTCAGCAAACAATCCAGCCTTGCATGAAGCTTCATCTCAACCCATGTCATGCAGAGCTTGCCAATATGATTCTGCTTGATTGCTTTGCTATGCAGAGATTCATATTTTTTTGGTCTCAAATGTTTCTGCTGTACACTCAATTCTGGCTGACCTTGCTACTGACACCAACATTAGCAACAGTGGCAAGACAGGGGAGATGAACTGCAAAGCATTTGTACAATAGATAACAAACAGCAAAGGAAGATGTGGAATTCCCTATACTCCCACAGATATTCTTCACATCAGTGCTTTCTAAACACAAATGAAGATGACAACACTGGATCTTTGGCTGTCAATTACATTTTTCTGGTGGTGTTGGCTGCTTAGTGAAACATTCTGTAGAAAGTGCCAGTCTTTTGACCACCACACCAGAGGAAAAAGAAATTCTTGTAATAGACTATGGTTCTCTTTTTCTTTTCTTTTTCTTTTTTTTTTTTTTTTCAGATTGCAAGGGCATTATTTTGGGTATAGGAAATGAGGGCATTCTTCCAGCCAGGTTCTGAGAGAATGAAAAGTATATTCTCCTTTGGAAAAGGGAAGGATAAATGCTAATATGAAAAAAGTGTGAGCATTTACATGTAGGTAAAGCTAGAAGAGTAGCCATAAGCTAGATGTAACTACCCAGTACCCAGCTGGAACACAAAAACACAACAAAGACTTTTGAAAATACAAAGAAATAAAGATTTTAACTGATATAGCTGATCAGTATGGTATAAAAATTCTGAAAGAGATATGTAATCAGAAAAAAAAAAAAAACAGGCATTTAAAACTTTGGTCCTGCTATTACAGTATTTTGGTGCTTATTAATTTATAGAAAGTAACTGTGAAAATGCACTATAAAACCCATTTGCCAGTATGTGGATTATTTTAAGAGCTTTGAGTAAGACAGTATCTTAAATTTAGTCAGTGGACAAATAAGCCAGCCCAGTGTTCTCAGGGTCTAGAAATTTTAACTGTCAGAAACCATTAGTAAAGGTACCGTGGCTTTCATATTTCTCATGCTTCTATCTTTTCAAAAAATATGTAGGAGTGTATGCTAAGCTGCTTAATTCCTTCCTCAATATAGACTTCATCTTTATAAAGCAGCTTTAGCACCTCTTCCCTTAGGTAATAAATCATATTCTCCACTTTATTAATTACAAATATTCCTTTTAGAACTAGAGGACATCACATGAGCAAAACTTCTGTTGAGGGCAAAACTATTTCATAAAGCTCCTTATCTCCACAGGATTTGCCAGTTAATACTCTAAACTGAAAGTATAAAAGAACTAGAAACAAATTCTTTTCCAGAATCTTTTATTAAAGGGTCATTACCAACTTAGGTAAGCCACTGTGACACTACTGACAGTTTTTGTCTTTCCTTTCTATTAGGTGGAGGATTTCCACTCCACAAAGGCCCTCTCCATGTCTTTTGAATCTACCGCTGACTCAATAGCTAACCTGATTAAGTCTTCTGGTCTTTCCTGCACTCCTTCCTTTTGGTTCTATCACTTCATTAACATGTTCTTCCAATAATGTAGTACAGGTCTGGTGATTCAAGAACGCTGTTCATCAAAGACTGTTCACATAGCAGACACTTTTAAACAAGACTTCAAATTCAGAACATTCCTAACCTCCAGTTAAGAAAGTATTRAATTCCTCGTTGAATGATTTTTAGCTTTTTAAACAATTATTTCTGAAAATTAGTTCCATGGTCCAGCTTATTTTCTCATAGAAGCCTCAGCAACAAATTGTGAACTAGGAAATAAGAGAATAATCTCACTCTTCTGAAGAGTCAGATTATTCTACTTAAATTAGGTATCAAAAAGTTAGCTTTCTAAGATTAGTTGTGCCTTAGGCTAGCCTCTTTTATTGGGAAGAAAAAGGCAGTTCTCAAGTGTGCTTCATTTTATCCAAAGCAGCTGGGAGAGATACTTGCTTGATCTGTTTTTCTCCATTGGGTATAAGGGGTGAGCAACTCATTGAAGCTGAAATGACTAGGTTTTACCTACACTGATTAAAAAGAAAATGGGTGTAGATGTCAAAAAGTGGGCAAATCTGACTCCAGCTGATATGATAATATTATGGCATCTAATAGGAGTATGTTCTAATAAAACCTGAATGAGTGTGAGCCTTTTTCTCAAAGTGGTTCTGTGCTACTGGGGTAAGATTTTGAAGCAAAAAATAAGGCACAGACCCACAAAATAGCTGGGTTTGGAAGAGGCCTCTGGAGATTATGCGGTCTAAACTCCCGCTCAAGGAGGGCCAGCTAAAGCAGGCTACCCAGGACTAGGTCCAGCCAGGTCTGTCTCTAAGGATGGTAATTCCATAACCACTCTGGGTAACCTGTTCCTGTTTTGAACTACTCTCACATAGAAAAGTATATTTTTATATTCATCTGGAAATTGCTGTGTTTCAGTTTGTACCTGTTGCCTCTTCTCCTCTCTCTGGGCAGCACTGGAAAGAGACTCTCTCCATTTTCTTGACACTTTCCCATCAGATATTCATAAATATCGATAAGAGTCCCCTAAGTCTTTTTTTTATATATATATGAGATTTTGCAGACCCTTAATCACTTTAGTGATCCTTCAATGGACTTGCTCCAGTTTGTCCCTGTCTCTCATATATAGAGGACACAACAACTATAGAATTAACTTTATATTTTTATATCATTATATGTTTATATGCATATATACATTAAACACACACACAATCATATATGTTTATATTTTTACATTGCTATCATATATGCTTATTATTATATATGCATATTATGTATATGCATATACAACATATATCTGTATTAAGCAACATTATTCCATATCTTTTTATCTTTAT
Source organism: Nothoprocta perdicaria (assembly GCF_003342845.1). Taxonomy (NCBI): domain Eukaryota; kingdom Metazoa; phylum Chordata; class Aves; order Tinamiformes; family Tinamidae; genus Nothoprocta; species Nothoprocta perdicaria. The sequence continues at coordinate 1,313,530 of NW_020454350.1, read as the reverse complement.
ATCTTACAGAAACTATTTTATATCTTGTTATTTTGCAGATAAGGTTGACCTTTTAAAACATCAAAAATTTTCTGAGTAAAAATCTCTAATGCAATTTGTTCTACTTAGATATCTAAGTGTGCTATGTATGCACTCCACATTGAACAATCCTTCCCAACCTGTAATTCAGACTGATGAATTCATGGTTTCTCTTCCCAATTAGCTCTTTTTCTGTGAAATCTGTGAATTTTCTATTAGTTTAACTCTAATTCAGAAGCGCTACTGCATGATACATATGTATTACTATGTCTTCTACAAGATGGTAAAGAAATAATAGTAATTTAACTGAAATCTAAGATTCAAACACTAGAAAGTGCCTTGACTAGTTTTTGCATGATCCCACGGTGTGTTGAAAAATCTAACATTTGGTTAAATTAGCAGAGTAGATTAGTAAAATCTACTGAAAAACAGACATACTTCTCAACATATTTTGAACAACACTGGAGAAAATAAAAGCAATGTGCAAAAAAACACATGAAGTATATTGCATATGAGAAGACAAGTCAAAATCATGAATGCATATTTTCTAATAGTTTTAATTCTCTCTTTTTTATGTTTCCAGGAAATTGCATATTCATTTTCAGATGAAAAGCTTTATAAAGGTGCAACATCATAGATGTCATTATAGTCGTAAAAATCTACATCTATTAAGAACAAACCTTTTACCTTAAGGTCCTCAATTTAGATTTTGTTCTTCTGTAATCCTTTTGAACTTCCTTTCACTCAATGTTATAACCTGTACTGAAATACCAGTAATTTATCAATGTTGAAAGGCTTTCAAACTTGTACCTGGTCAGATATCTCCCCTCCTTCCCTTTACAACTCCACAAATAATGCAAAATCATCATATTAGTACAAAGCAACACATATTCAGCTGAGATTTTGGCACAATATGGGGTCTACAACTCAGCTACTTTGCTAGTAGTAGTTTTATAAGAAGCCCTTCTAAAATTATAAAAGGTACAATTTTGATAGGAACTGACAGAAATTGGCCACTTAAAGTTGTAGGATTATTTGAGTTGTCTGCACCAAGTTCCATATTCATTACTTTATTTGACACAAGATAGCAGACTCAGTGCAAATCTCATTTAGAAAACAGCCATGAGGAAAAAAAAAATCCCACCACTACAACTTTGCACCCTCAACAACAGGCACTGCAAAAATGCCTAGGATGAAACAGATCTCTGAGCATGAGGTATTCTCAGGATTAAAGACAGTTGCTTCTGATGTATCATGAACATGCTGATAGAGCAATGTGAGGGAAAGAACGCAGATGCTCGTGTCATATCTGTTCTGCAGTAGGGATGAACATCCTGTAAAGCTATTCTTTCACAGAGGCTAAACTCAGTAACAGCAAGAACATACAAATACAGAAAGAATCTACTCCAGAGTACTATATCAAGTGAAAAAATAAAATCACAACACACTCCTTCAATTTAGTTGGAAAGACTTTCAAGGGAAAAAATGATAAAATAGTATTTTCAAAGTCAGATCTAATGTGAAACAGAATCTGACAGATCTGATACGATACGTCAAGGCAAAGCAGAAATTGAATGTTGTTTTTTTGGAAAGTGATGAAAATCTACAGTGTTTTTTAGCACTGCTGTTGTGATCCTCAAAGGTATCGTCACCAGCTTCTAAGCAGTTCTCATCTCATCCTGCTCACTGATCCAAGCTCTCAGATATTCAACTTTTGCAACATATGGACGAGCCAAGGAAGAGGGATGAATGTTGAGTAGCCCATACTTTTCACTCCAGCATTCTGATGCAGGCTGAAGCCAACTGTCCTCAGCATCAAAAGTCAGAGAGGGTTCAAGTTGCTCTACCTGAAGCTGTGCTTCTATCTCTCCCTCTATCGAGCTGCAAAAGCAGAGCCTAGTACAGACCTAGATTTATTCTCTCCTCAATTGCCTGTCCTTTCCGACTGACCTTATACTTCAGGGCTATGACTATACCAATACAGTAGTGCTAACTCTAGCATTTGCAGAGGCTCTTTCTGTTACTGTAGGGTTTCTTTATAGGGTCAGGGAAAAAATAAAGAAACCTTAGTGTAACTGAATCAGCCTTGCATCTACTGGTCTCAAGCACAGGGAGATTTACTTGGTCACCTCGCCTCCCAAAAGCCACTTGTTGGCTACTGTATACGTTCCCACAAAACRTTCTATGAATTTTCATGGAAACAGGGACACATTGTCCTACGGTGGTCTTCAGCTGTCAGGACATGAGCCCTGATCAGTGTATCTAAGTGGTAAGAAACCACTGTTTTGCATTWTCTATTTACTGATCAATTCAGCACTGAGAATTTCTTTGTCACATTTGATACTTTTAAATGTCAGAGGAGATCATGCTTCTATCAGACTTACCCACAGTCTTCAGATACCTTTCTGTTGTGACTTTTGTTATTCCTACACTCACATCCTTTGAGGATGTGGATAGTATACCTTCAAAAGGTAAAACTGATAGAGTTAGGACATTTTTAAAAAGCARCAGAGAGGAATGTTCTTATTGCCTGGATAATTGCAGAGAACTACAGCATGGAAGATTCAAATTTAAATCTTGGAAAAGGGTATCTTGCTTCTGCATGAGWCCTTAATCTTTGAAAAGAACAACATGAATAATGTTATGCTTTACAAGAAAAATAAAAGCACAGTACAGAACCGTGCTTCTTATTTTTTAATAAAACTATCCATTGACAGTGCTTCAAATAGTCTGACTATAGTTGGTTAATAATTTATTGAGCTTTCAGAAAGAAGTCTGAAAACCTCCTGCCTAAAACCTTTTGATCTCAAGGTTTTGGTAAGAGAGACGTTTTACCAACTACCCTACTGCTTGTCACCATAATTCAAAGAGATTTAGTACCTGTATTCACTTGGGGAAAACTCCACTTTCAATCTGAAACCTGCAGCAAACCAATATAATCTGCATTACAATACATGGTCTGCGTCAAGTGACAAGATATTCTTTAAAGATCTCCCACTATATATTGTTTTTATGTTTTATTGTTGAAATGTTATTTCAGACCAGTAATTTCTCCTGCAAAAACAAAGACCAAAATTTTTGTTTCTGCAAATGCTAGCTTTTTTAAGCATTCCTTAAGATAACCTGGTGTTTTCAAAGCCCTCTATCTTCACCACAAAGATTAAGGTAAGAATGTTTGGTAATTTATGGCATTAACTTTGTATAGTATTCATTAAAAGAATGGAAAATACTGACAATGTTTCAACCATTGAGAAATATACATACTTCTCGCTCTTGGATCTAGTAGAGACATGCAAGACCTAGTGACTAGACTTAAAGGAAGATTTTTTCTTCTTTTTTTTTCCATTTTTTTTCCTTCTTTCAGTCAAAGCATCAAAGCTCTTCCAGTTATTTTAKAAGTCATAATAATGTCTTGTATTATTCTCTGAAGCATTCTACTTGGAAAGTCTCTCTGACTAAATAATATCTATAACTTATAATATAGGCATCAGAGATGAGGGGGGGAAAAAAAAGCAAATAAATCCAACAGAACAAGATAGCAAGTTGCCTACATTCTCTCATTTAGTTTTCATAGTTTCTTTACTCATAATACTATAAAAGGTCATGAATTTAGATTATAAGAAAATAGATCCAGTAATTACAGTTTGAAGCTTTCAGCTAAACTTAACTTACAAATCTCAAAGCCTAAAAAACTAAGACAAAACTTATTTTTCTCCTGCCAGAGATTCAGAAATAATCATACAGACCAGTAATTGATATTGCCAAGACTGTCCTCAAAGCCCTTGGTAGAGTCTGACCTAGAATGCAATTTTCATGACTTTCAGTCCAAACATACCATAGAGATCTAATATTAATGAAAACTAAACAAGAAAAAAAGTTGATAATGTGTCAAAGGATGAATAGAAGGTAAATCAATAGTATCTGTGAGTCCTTGACAATACCATGCTCCATCCCTGCAATATCATTCTCTACAAGCAATACCGCATCTAGAATATCATGGAATTATAATGTACACACAAAAAATAACAGTAGCTAGAAAATAGATAAAAGAATCTAAAAACACTTATAAAGAAGTCTAGAAGAACAAATTCCTTCTATATAAGGCTTCACTAGGTGTAGTGTGAGTATTAACCACAACTAAATGCCTACATCTACATTATCAAGTAGTGAAAATGGTGGGAACAGATATGCAGAGCAAAACATTTACTCCTGAGGACCTTATGTCCACAGTACAAGCATTTGTGAGAGTTCTGCTTTGGAGTAGCTCTAATATTGTCCCAAGTCCTGAATATGTTTTTGCAACAAGAGCACATAATCTTTGTTCCTGTCAAACCTGGTTTAGTTTGATCCAAGTGGGATCCAAGTTATATGCTCAAAAATTCACACTTTTATTGTGAATCATAGCCCTGAAAGTGGGAATGAAGGAGAGATTCACTTTAAAAGCACACTCCTGATGCAAGCTAACATACTACTACAGCAGTATACTCCCTAGAGAAAAAAATAGCACAGACTGGACTAAGAATGTTTAATAAGGAATAGGAATATGAGATTAAGAAAAGGAAAAGGCTAGATATCAGGTCAGAACAGATCTCAGGCTTCGGTATATCATTGGACCTCAGTAAATCTGAGCCTATTCCTTCCATTGTGAGCCACTTAATAATGCAATGCATTACTTACCATGACAAAAAATGAAGCAAACTGTGAGATTGAAAAAAAAAATCTGCAGAATCCATGTCTCAAATGAAATTCTTGATTCACTTGAAATCTTTGTAGCTCACTTGGAGATTGACTGTAAAAGAATACGTTGCCAGAGAGTTAAACTAAAGGGGCTGACTTTTTATCAAATAACATCTTTCACTTCATGAATATCCATCCTATAAGAAATCATGTTTGAATTAAATAAAGAAATCTCTAGAGAGCCCTGCAAAAAAACTACACGAGCAGTTTGCAATCTTGATCTTTCCAGTGACCATGCTTATTTCACTACTATTTTCCAGCTGGCTGATCAGAAAGATATACAGATCAGGAGAGCACTCATCTCTCTGAATTTCTCCTTTTCTGCCTTTCATGAGCAAATCATTTTTCCATTTTAGTTTCCACAAGGGTGCTAATGGAAACCCATTTGGGGCTAAACAAATGATTAAGGCTAATGGATTGCTAATGTGTATTATGCACAAAATTTTACAAGAGTCAAAATCTCAAATTCACATATCATCCACAAACAGGTGAAAATAGAAGTGGAGGGAAGATTAGCTTTAGAGACTGATTTCTGGGCATCAGTCTAAATAAAGATACTGCACCTATATATATAAAAAAGAGGAAGAACTTAGACAGCTGTGCCAAACAGGACACAGCAGAAGTGCTGCTTTTGTTAAAAACTCCCAATTGGATGCTGTTGTGGAGTGGTTGCCTCTTTTAAATCTGCATTTATCTCTCTCAAAGTAATGCTGCCCCGAGAGTGTCATAAGTCTCAAGAAACTGTGAGGAGATCTCAAGTATCTTCACGGAACTGCTGCCCCTACTCTGTTGATGTTCTGTGGTCAGAATACGTGGTTCCTACTTGCTTCACTGCAGTATGACAAAAGCTAAAGAATGTGCAGGGATTAAAGGACAGTATTTTTCACAGAAAACATCAACTCACAGACAGCTCTGTGAGATTTCATTTTAACCAGTTCTGCTTGGCAAAAATTTAATTTTGTATTTTCAGAGATGAAAAGAAATGCAAATAGTATTAAGACATACAAGATGCATGTTCTATGCTCAGACTTTGTGTCTTCAAGAAAGTGTTATGGTAAATCTAGAAAGTTCTAGCTGTTTAAAAATCACTGCTCAGAAACTTTGTGCAGAATTAAGAGGGACATGTATGGAAGGTCCTAGAAAGTTATTATCATATCAGTTTTTAAAAGATACTTACTATTCTATCACTGAAAAAATTAATTTATTCTAATAATCTCCATTTAAAGTACAGAATTGTTTTAAGCTCTTTATCTGCATTTGTGTATTTTGAAGAAGTAATTAACCAAGAAGTATAACTGAGGCCCTGTGCTTACAACTTTGGTAGCACAAAAACACTCCAGCTTATTTCATATCCAAGCTTCTATTCAAAATTGGAAGAACAGTGAGCATATCCACACTATTTTTTCCAAACGGGAAGTTAGCAAGCATAGTTAGTGATTATAAAATAGGCCTTTAATACCATAATTTTGTGCTTTATTTCTTATGTGCCTTTAGTTGCTCCTACTGAAATACCAATGGGAAGACTATTTTATTTTGATATTAAAAAAATCCCACTGAAAAGTCCATAGTCTACCATCCAGCAAGTGAGTGTTGAAGGTTCTGCCCTGTGTTCAACAGCATGCCTTAAAATACACATCACCAACTGTAAACAGCATGTGTTCTTTGGAATATGCAAACAATATTCTTTGAACTATTTCCAATTTAACACATCTTAATTTTACCTCCCACTTCACGCTTGTGTTTAGTCAATATGATGAGAGACATCAGARAGGTGAGATTTCTAATTTTTCAGTGTTTCTGTTATAATTTTTTGCTATTAATGTACAGGTGTATTAAATTTAATTTATTGAGCTCTCAAAATAAAATCTATTCCAAGCAATTATCTCAAGTATGTGAAAGAAAAAGAAACGTACCCTTAAGCAATAAAATTGCTTTTTTCAGTTTTCTCTATATGGACCATGATTTTGACCCCATTTTAATCCCTTGGGCAGTATGAAATCACCTTCTATATGCACTGAAGAAATAACTCATAACAGAAGGACCATCCTTTTTTAGGATGCAAAGTATTTATAGAATCATAGAATCATTATGGTTCAAAAAAACCTTCACGATCATCAAATCCAGCCATAAACCTATCACCACCAGACTACATCCCCAAGTGCCTCTTCTTCATGTTTATTGCACACTGCCAGGGATGGTGACTCCACCACTTCCCTGAGAAGCCTGTTCCAATGCTTCACCACTCTTATTGTGTAGAAATTTACTTCATTTGTAGCAAAACTTAACTATAATCCATTTTTCTTATTGCAAAAGTCTCACTGTCTTACTATCTTCCTGCACATAGCTTTGTAGATTGCTTTTTGTATAACATCTTTTTCTATTTATATATATATAGGCATTTTAAATATATTGTGTGTGTGTATAAATATATATATATATATATATATTTATATATATCTCCCATAAATGACATCCAGAGCTTCTCATGCTATAGCAGTGCACAAACAAGAGCTACACTTTATGAAAAATAAACAAAAATCTCTAGAAAATTAGGTAGTAGACATGTGCCTTTCTCTATGTAGGTACAGTTATTCTAAATATATGCCATACAACTTCTTCATTGTGCTTGTCTCTTAAGATATGTTGCAGAATTCCTGGGCATAACTTGCATTCATCTCCTTTTTTTTAATTTTTTCTTCTAAACCAATAATTAAAAGATATTATTTCCTTCCATTTGTGGAAAATTTTCTTGCCAAGTTACACAAATTGTTATGATATTTTTATTAAACTGTCTGGATAATATATGTGGTACCTCATTAGCTCATTTTTTCTCTAAGTAATATAGTAGTTTAACGTATTTTCTACTATTTCTCCTCTAATGGACGAGCATTTTTTTTTATAGGATATTCAATATCAGTAATAAGGTACAGGCTTCTTCCCAACTGAGTCTTCTAAAATAGAGGACATTTTTTTGGACATAAAATTCTATGTTTTATTCAAAAGTCCACATTTGTTCCAGATATGTACTTTTCTTACAGAGCCCTTGGCCTCCTGACACAGAATTTGCCACAGCAATATTGACTTGACCTCCTTGGTCAGAGACAAAGGAAAGTTCCTGCCATTATTCCCACTGCAGAATGAAGCTCAGCAGTCACATAGGATGATTCTATGGCACCAAGGAACTCAACCTGAAATTCAGGTAGTTCAGGGAGGCTAACTGGTTCATTGGCTGTGTACTGGTTTTGATCACAGGATTATTGGCAAGCTAACATTATTTTAACTTACTCTTCCTGTGATTTGACAAAAGTGCCAAAGACAAAAATTTAGCTTTCAATTCCAGCCCTAATTACAGAGATGGAGAGTGAAGGAAGAAGGCAAAACCCCTTCTCTAAATACTGGCAGTTTGTTTTAAAACTGTAATCCACAATGGAAAATACTTCATGACTATTGCAACAACCTTGCTAAAAGCAGAAGATTGTACTTCTAGATACTGGGCAATGTAATGTCTTTCAGAGGCTAATTGAACCACTCTATAAAGTTTTGCATTACGGAAAGAGTTTTGTTGGTTGGTTGGTTGGTTTTTATCTTCCCTGTAGGTAAAAAGAATGGAAATTATCATCTACCATTAGAATCATGTGATAGCCTGCTTTAAAATGATTGTATCCATACATTTTCTGGTTAAGATTTAAGAGCAAAGATGGGGAAAGGAGAGATGGAACTAAATGAAAGGTCTTATGGAAATACATTCTGGCATGATCAGCCATCTGTTTCTCACATTAACAATACAGGTCCTGCACTAGCAGTGCTGTGTGCACAATAATCTGCACCTCTGCCCCACTGAAGTCTAAGATCCAATTTGAAAATTATTGAATGGTGTTTCCATCTGCTCCCAGTTGGGTTGTTCAGCCATCTAATTTATGCTTGATTACGTGTGGCAGATGTAACCCAGTGATACATACGATCACTACATGGTCAAAAAACCACTTAAATCCTACTTGATAAAGGTCAAAATTTATTCATTTTAATGGCAGGAATTTTGGTAAGAAAATATATTAATTGTTGCTTAATATATTTTAACATTGACCATTATATTTTTAGATAATCATCCCAAAACCACTTGATTGGTGTTTGACAAAGTGATACAGTCAGACTTGATTCTATTTTAGTGGCAAATCAATGTGATTCATTAATTATAATAGTTCCACTTCTATATATTGCCAATGGAAGATGAAGGCCATTTCACTTAGCGTTTATATCTTGTCCTCATAAACAAACTATTTTTTTTCAAAATATAAAATGTTTTTCATTGACTCTGTGCCAGAATGCTTATAAATCTCTCAGATATTAAGAGCTGAACATATAGTTCTGTCTGCTGCTTAACAATGTTGCATAGGTTTTAATGTCAAAAGTTATTATTCTGCTATAAATGTCAGCTTCTCATTCTGACCTTGGGAATCACTTGATGATCTTTTGAAAATACACTATTAAAATAAAAAATATTTGTAGATTGTGGCTGCATCAAAAATTCCATATAGAGGACCAAAATGCCACCTTCCTAGACTGTGAGGTACACCCCTTCYAGGGACACTGCTCAAAACCTAACTGCTGCTGCCCTGCCACACTGACTGAGACCATCACTTTTTCTTTAATCATTTTCTTTCCCTCACTACTGCTTACAACAACTTCCAGTCTCCTATCATCTCAAAACACAGCTAACAAAATGCCTCGCCATTCAAGAGCATTAACAGCCGTGCTGGCTTGGATGCTCCACAGCACTGAGGTTCCAAATGGTGCAGCAGAGAGGGAGGACTGCTGAAATCCTCGCTTGCTCAGGAACTGGCACCCTGCACATGCAGCTTTGGGACCACTCTGCTGTATGCCAGCTGGCAAATACAGAGCTGGGCAGCAAGGCAGCAGAGCCCTACTCCCACAAAACACACCAAGGTTTCAACATCTTCCACATTCTGCAATGGAACTAAATCAAAATCCTCAAGCATGTCCAGGGGATACTGAACAGCAAATAGTTATGAGACGAGGACATTACCCTGAGACCAGCTTTTAACTTAAGCACAGCACAGACACTAACCTGATTTTCACTTCCTAGGGAGGTACTGGAATACTAGCTATCCCAGGAAAATGTATATGAAAGACAGTGTGTATGTGTTTCTAAATTTCACTCAAACTGGATTTTTTTCCAAGGAAAATACTGACAAAGCAGCATCTTTTCTGGAAAGTCATTCTGATAGGACATTTCTGAGCAGATTTATTGTTGATACTCCCAAACCATAACTTATTTCCTAGTGAGTGCTGCTGGGAACATTGCAGGAAATGCACAGCTGACTTGGACAATATTGCTTCCTAGGCCTTTATATGATCAGATGTAAAATGTCCCAGAAGATACAGACCACTAAGTAAAACTGAGAGTGACAATAGTGCAATAGTGCAACCCACTGGCAACCAATCTATCTTTATATAAACTGAGGCATATAACTGCCAATCTGGACAATGTTCATTCAAAAAGCCTGAGTATAAAAAAGCCATTCTTGCAAATCTAACTCTGTTCCATTTCCAGCCTTTTACTCAGATATTTCCATTACATAAAAGGACTAACTCTTTGTACAATGCCTTAATCACCATTTTTTCCCCAGTGCAGAAAAGTTCATTGTTAGCTTTGCAGCTGATCAGGAGACTTATCAATGCCATCAATCCTGGTTGCAAAAATGCCTTCAAAATGTGACTGGGAAGGCCAATTCTTTCTCTCTNTTTTTTTTTTTTTTTTTTTTTTTTTTTTTTTTTTTTTTTAAATCATTCTATGCTTCATTTCCTTTCCTTTAAGTCTATTATAACAAAGTAGATAAAGATGCTGATTATACATTCTTGTTTCACTGAAGAATAGATTTAATCCGTCTATTCCAGAGTCAGGTTCAGATTTCTTTGCCTTGGGTTTTTTAATAAGTTCAGAAACATACCAATATGCACTGGAGAGAGACATACCCCACAAAGAAACAGTGACCTGATATAATCAACTTCTTGGCAACTCCAGCCAAGTCACCGGCTCCTAAATCATGAGCAGGGAGGCACATTGCTCCATGACTGAAGCTCAGGATCTTGTTGCCATTTTCAAAATCAGTGGGTCTGGGCAAGTAAGGAAGAATCAGGGCAATACCAAAGTGAGACTTCAAGCAAGATTATAATGAACACATAAGATTTTGCATAAGGCAGTCCACAAATTTGGGAATAAGGTAGGAATGGAAACAGAATCACCAAAATGAATCCTTGTGTATAGCACAGGAAAGCACACACTTCTCTAGACTTCAATGGAATATGATTCAGTAGCAGCTTTGAGGTGCTAAATCTCAATACACTGGTAACTGTGTGGTCTTTCCTCACTACCTCCCACCATCCATCCTCCAGTCCTCTCTTGCATGAGCAAGAAGAACAAAATGAAAGGAGGTGAAGTAAGATGGGTGTTTGAATTAAAAAAGGAATGTTTATATGAAATTTGGAAGAAATCTCTTAACAGGAGCCCAGCTTTCACCCACTGATCATTCGGCATGTTTAATAGCAGGCCTTCTCTCCAGCAAGTCTGTCTGGTTGCATCATTCAGAATGGGTACGATTCTGACTACATCTTTGGTGGCCCCTGTTAGAATGGAGGAATAACTCTCCTAAAGAGAGTTCTAGCAGCTTTATTTCTACTGCCGTCCAAAGTACTTGGGTTTTTTTCTATGACAAATATATTGTTTAATTTCTGTACTTTCCCCATGACACTGACTTTTATTACTAAGTGGACTGCAAAAGATGCCTCACCTATCTTTATGTTCAGGGAGCACAATTAAAGGTTTTATGTTGAAGAGATGTTAAAACAAAGCACTTTGAATGTGATCTTCCTGAATATGTTCATTGTTGCTGTTGTAGTATTTTTATTTTTAACAGGGAATCCCCTAAACAGCAGTTTTCAACATTGATTGATTGAAGTGATACTAGAAATACAACTGTATTTCCTATATTACAGCTGCTTAGAAAACAAAAGGGTATTAACAGGGAAGGGAAATGGGGAACAGAGTGTGATTTTATCCATGCAGCTGAGGAGACAATCAACGTGGGAATAAATAACAAATTAGCCAAATGTTAGTTGCCAGGATGAAAGGCTTTCCATACACTTTCTACTGATGTGTGTTCTACAAGAAATATTTTGAAATATCACTTACATTGACGTGGTAATAAATACAGCTATATGCTGAACACAATTCTTCTTCAATTGCTTTACAAACTGCAATAGTATTTATTCCTACAAGTTGTTGTTCAGAAGGCTTTGGAGGTTTCTCAGCTATGCATTCAATACACAGTGCACTGAAAGCAACACATGTGGCTTTCATAGGCATCTAGACAGCTAAGAAATTTGCATCATCTGGCTTCATATGTGTAAAAGTAATCTGGCTACATCTAAATTAGAAACCTTATGTTGCTTCCAATCCCATAAAAAAATTATTTTAACCTAAGACATATATCTGGACATACAACAAGTCAACTCACCTTTTTCCTSTCTTCCGCAGATGGAAATCCACTGCCACTAGCTTAGTTTTGATGGGTCACTTTTTTAATATATAGACTCATTTCATGGGCTGCTGTACATGGAAAGGGAGCTTCTGTGTTTTCCTAATCCTGTCTCTACAAAGTCCTTGCAGCAGGGCTCTTCAGACTGAGGATATGAAATCCCTTACCTACTTGTCCCTTTGAGATACATATTTAGGAGCTTCATGATTTAAAAGCCCTTTTTTTTTAACTATTTCACTTCCAAATCTAAAATTTTTTTAGAAAGAGGAGAAAAAATGAGTTGCCTTTTCTTTTTCTTTTATTTCCTCTTTTCTTTATATTCTACATGCATATACAATTGCAATATATATTTTACAAAAGTGAGAGATTTGGAAAAGTTTTAGACCATAATATCCTATAGCCTATTTTAGACTATAATATCCCATCCCATCAGCACAACAGTTCCAATAAAAGGTAAAAGCAGTATAACCTACATGCTGATTTGATGTTTCTGGAAACGCCAGCTCAAGGGCTGAGGAAATGGAGAACATTATTTATTTCTACCAAGCCTGCAAATCAGTGCCATTAGTAACAATGTTTTAGTAAGAGACTACAAACTGGATCAGGAACCAATCAGATATTCACGTTGCTGTCTTTTAATAAGCTCTTCCATGAATGACTGATAGGAAATGATTTTATGTCAGTGCATCTAATGGCCCCTTTGTATACAGCAGAATATCAACAAATTAGTCAGCTAACAAAACATCATTACACTACATCATAAAATCAAAATGGAAGGCATACATAAAATGTGACGCTGTTGTTATTCCTAATTCATGGTGCTGTATCTAACTTTGACATGCATGTTGACATTACAGCAAATTCTTCATTCGCAATGCACCCCTGCCTCAAATATGTAACAGATTGCTGCAGTTAAAGAACTGTTATCTTAATTAAACTCTCTGTCTTGAATGCTAGCATTCATATTTAGTCACAGTTATTCACTTAGCTCATTCAATCCTCATTTCTCATTTGTGAGCAAGTTTTTTTTTCTTCTAATTTGTTAACAAAATTAAGATATTTACAATACACTTGTTGAAATAGTCCATGTTTATTCCCTGGAAAAAGACTTTTTGAGAGATAGAGTTTGTTTTTCCGTGCAGAAACCGAGTAGATGCAAAAAAAAAAAAAAAAAAAAAAAAAGGAATAGCCCTTTTCAATTATGAGAATTTACGGGGTTTTTTTTAGCTTATTAGTCTTGTCAGACTTAGAATTTTAGCACTTCTACATCTCTAGTTGCAATTTTTTGGACAACTGGATGCAGTTAATTGCATATGACAAAAGTTAAATGAAATTATGAAAATGAAATCTTGATCCTCACAAACTGCTCTGGAACGCTACCAAAGTCTTCACAGCACTGTGCATTTTTGTCCTTATTTCCTGAAGAAATAGTGTGTTTAAACCAACAATTGCTTTCATTTCCTGGAACTTGGAATGAAAGTATCATTCCAAGGATCTTTGAGGAAGGAGAAATTTCGCTGCTTCCACCACTTATCTGTATACACCTGTAGAACGGTTTTTCTTCCCTGCCAAAAGCTGCCACCTAGACAAGATTCACCTTCCAGCTTGACATGTTCTTTGGGCCTCCTTCCTGATTCTCTGCTGCTTCTGGGCATCTTCACATCACTTCTCTCCCCTCACTGAAGCAGAATAGAGCTCCTGCTTCACCCTGCTTACCTTTAGCCTAGAAATCACCTTATTATGCTTCATATGGGCATGGCCTCTTTGGCTCTGTTGCTGTCTGTGCAAGGCACCTTAATGACCAGGTCTAGGAGTGAAACTGAAAAGTTGATTAGGAAGAAAACACTGCTGATTACTATCAGAGCAATAGGCTGGAAATCATATACTCTGAATATCATTTCTGCCCTTCCTGACTCTTAGGCTGTCAACTAGCCCACGCCAGCCCTTGAACATCTAACATCATCAGGTTCAGAAAGACTAAAATTTGACTATCATGTCTCAAATGTTGAAAACATCAATGTTTTCCTTTATGAAGCTCTATATTCAGAAAGTTGCAACTTCGCTAAAAAAAAAAATGTTAATCTGGGTCACACTGTCTAAAAATAAAAGTCATGAAACACCTAACAAGAACCCAAACTTCATCTCCTTAAATGAGTAAGGGTATCTGTTCTTTAATGCAGCATTTGAAGTACGCCAGAGAGCAACTGCTTCTTCTATCAGGAGAAGATCATTTTACTGTTCTTTCTTTAAAATGGTATGTGGGCATGTGGACTTCCACCCAGCACCCACATTAAAATAGCACATTCTAGCTTCAAAGGAGCTATTATGCAGTCTATAAGTTCAATGATCTGCAAAGCAATAAAGAGCTCCTTCTGTAGCCCTCACGGCCTATTGAGTAAATAGTAAGCATTTAAGAAAACTCCATAATTACATGTTTACACATTGGAGCCATTATGGTCTATCTAAAGAAAAGTACGTGTATTTAAAAAAAAAAAACATTTTTACATAAGTAAAGCTTCTTTAAAGTCACTGAGAACTATGAGCTAAAGAATATACAGGTTGAAAAGTTCACACTTAGACTGTATTTTTACGCAGTGATGATAAAATAAGACATCAGCCTGATATTTTAGCTATTTAAGCCTAAAATTTTAATTGAATAACTTTACAAGAAAAATGTGGCAGAAAAGTCAATCTGAAATTCTCTAGCACATGCAAACAAGATGAGATAAATATCTACATCTGCCATTCCAGAATTCATGCAGGTACCAAACATTGGTACTTTAGGCACTAAAGAACTGAAATAGTGTAATGCTTTCAGCTAAGCTGGCAGGGGAGCTACTAGTGTTGTCCTTAGAGCTCTGTCTTGGATTCCCTTCCCCTTCAGTGCCCAGAACCAAGAACCAGTCCATTACACTGCCCGGGATCAAGGTTGATATGCTTTGCACACACAACAGTCCCCAAATTTGCATGCAAAAACAGTCTATTTATTCACTGCTTTATGCAAAAGAGTAAACAGTAAAGTTTTAAGTGTCTGTGTGATAACCATGGACCATGTTAGAACTGAGTTGAGGGCCACCTTGACACAGTGACACATGGGGTTACATCTGCCATAACAAGGCATCAGTTTCCATTGCAAATGAGAACAACCATTCATTTTTCATATGTGAGAGTCATATAGGGCAGATCAACAGTTTAGGGTCGACTGCCATTACTCCCCTTCAAAGAGGCATTAACAGTTTGCATTAGCCAAAAAAAGCTTCTTCTACATGCTTTTATACTGATGGAATACTCAAAGTAGGGAATTAGTCCAAAGTATCTGTTTCCATTCCCTTTTCTTCATAAGCATTTTGATCAGCCCATATCACTGTTCATTTTCTTAAATAGCAACAAAAGCCTGTTTAGGTAAACACTTCCTGTTTGCTAGGAACTCAGAAAAACTCTTAAGAAAATAGCATGGAAATACTACTAGAAGACCAAGTGGGTAGTGTAGGATGAAAGATTTCTTTTTAACTTACAACTAATGTCACTCAGGGTAGGGTAGAATATATTTTGCTGAAGAATTCATGTGAAAAGAAATGAAGAACCTTCATGTGAAAAAGACAAATTTTCCCCCATTTTCCTTCCCAACAACTATCTAGTTATGGGTCATTTGAAGCTTTTTCATGACAATAAAATTTTTATGTACTTGGAGGAAACAGTGCACCTAAGCTAGAATACACCTAAACTCCCAGAACAATTTATCTTTTGTAATTGCTTAGAAACACTTTTACGGTCACATGTTATAAGCAGATTGTTCAACTTACTGCTCCTGTGCAGCATTACAGTAGTTTTAATAATTTTGCCATAAGTCTACGCAGACYGATTAATGTAATTATATTTAAATGAACACCCATTTAGGATAGGTACTTGTATTTTATTTGTAGGTATATGTAGACATTTGTCTCAGATGCTGAAAATGCTGAACTGTCAGAGAGCAGTGATGTTTAATGCACACAAGTGCATGTGTCTACGGTGATATCGGATACTATGTCATATGTACCACATGCCACTAAACAACAGAAACACTGTGAAAACCACAGCTGATCTATACCAGCCTGACAACAAGGACTGATAGAAAATGCAGAAATCTAATGCAGAACACTGATGCTTAACAACAAAATTATCCAGCACTGAGCAGTACTGTCAGCTGTACATCACCATTTGCAAAATGCACTGGAGAAGGAAGAATCCAATGACACCGGTATTAAAATGCAATTTAAATAGAATTTCTGTTTAAAATTGGTGTCTAGCATGGGGGTAATAGGTCATATTACTTTGGCATCAAATTTTTTAATACATCACGCATTTTCCAAAGGTCATTTTTATAATGAATGAGGATATTCTCTTTCAGTGTATCTTTATTTTCACAGCACTTCCTACCATTTAGATGTCAACGCAGATAATAGTAGCATGCAAGATAGCAAAGACGTCACTATGTGTCAGATGTGTCATTTAACCATTTAACTCTTAGTGAAATCAGTAGTAGTTAGGCAACTAAATACCTTAAAATAAATCTGGTTTTCTGTGGAGAGTTAATCCTTCTCATTCAATAGATCTGTTATTTTTAACTATTTACAATCACCATTGCTGTGTTTAGCAACAAACTGCACTTTTCACACTAGTTCAGTCTCAAGAACCCTAAAAGACATCTGTATATTTCCCACTGGTCTTCTGTATCACCCTGTCACATCTTGCAGAGTCTTTACTAAACTTCTCTAGCACACTCATTCTACCACCTGCTTCATCCAGACCACCAGACTACCCCAAGTCTGGCAGCTAACTGGGTACAAGGGCCGCAAACATCAGTAAGGAAACAGTAAAGAAATGCCGCTGCGGGGCCACAATGCAGCCTCATATTATATTTTGTGCATATTATAGCCAAAAGAAATGCTTAGTAATTCTGCTCTGTTACAAATATGGACATAAGAAGGTACAGAACACATGATTAATCCTCAAGACCTTTTGATCTTATAAACAGGCTATGGTAAGGAAACTCATTTTCAGTTCAAGTTATGCTGGTAGCCTAGTAAGAAAAAAATATATATATATATTGTTTTACTTGTATATTGAGCATATATGATATGTAAAAATTATGATATAAAATGGAACCCTGTAATGCCGTTTTCAGAGAACTGCTTTTCAAAATAGAACCACAGAAAATTCAACACTTCCAGCACAGGAAGACTGTAAGAAACACATAGGAGAATTTATATACTTTGATTTATTACAGTTATTTCAGAAGTAGTTTGACTGTCAATAAAGTTGTGGCACTTGATAAATCCATTCTATTAAACAATGAGGTCTATGAGCTCTATTCCATCATCAAATAGTAAATGGAGATGATTTACATTAAATGAACAAAATGGGCACAGTTGCACACTCATTTGTTAAAGAATCATGGTTGTAGGTGTCCAAAAGAAGCCTGTTTTCCATCAGTATAGACTGGATCCAAAGTCCAGGGAAGTCAACACTAAGACTTGCGCGTGCTCTTGGACATGTATCCACAAACTGACCTATGCTCTAGTTCAGCTCCAGGTCATTATGCTCTTCATACTAAACTGAATTGGAATTCCTATAAGCTGCTTCCACAAAACTGCAGTCTTCTCAAAAAAACAGCTTTTTGCTGTTATTCACCTTAGCAGAGCTGCTTTCCACTTGAAAAGAAAATTATTCCACTCACGTAAGGATTTTATGTTTTCCTTTTCTCTCTGGAACACCACACTAAAGGAAACACAGACACAGATTATTTATATAAGCTGTAAATATATGAATAGAGCAAGTGACAGAGCAAAGCTGAAGAATAAGTAATTTCAGAGTGGCAAGCAAACCTACATTGTACACCTAGCAGAGCCAGTAACTACACTAGTTAAGTGGGATTTAGGTACACGTTAGAAAAGCTGATCTGTTTTCCACATGTATCATATCGGTAATCCTATGAGGAAGCAAGAAAATACTCTCTACCCACCCAGAAGTTTAATTGAAGGAAAATATTATTTTTCTTAGTGGATTATCCCCAAACATTATCATACCAAGGATGAAATATAAATAACTGTAATTAAAATTTGAAAACAGAACAAAAGCCTCACTAAATTTAAAATATAAGAGTTCAATACATAGTTCCTCTGACAATAATTGCCAATTGCTTTTAAAAGTACAAATAAAGTAAGATGTGAGTGGAAACTACCATAAAATATGTAAATGAATATACATAAATTAAATTTTATTTTCTATAAGTTATATTTTACACATAAATATCAAGTGGCTTTCTAAAGCACAGGGCATCAAGTTAGAAATACAATAGTGAGAAAGCCCAAAACTCAATATTTTCAAATTCCAACTTTTAGGGATCATAAGATAAAAATATAAGAATATATTGATTTTAATGAATATATGAACCTCAGTTTATCAACATTTCAAAGAAGCTACCATTTCATAAAATGTTAATTACCATTTTCTTGCTTCTTGATCTTAAATTGTCAGTGGTAAAATCCATATTTGGCCCTTTTTTCCCTTTCAACCTATCTGTGAGTTCATTTTATCCTCTTTATCTTCTTTATTCAAAAAAAATACAATCAGTTTTGCAACTTACTCTTACTGTATCCTTCTTGGTAATTAACTTTTTTAGCTCATTTATTCTTAATGCTCCAAATGACTCAAGGTTTTGAGTTTTTTAATTTTTGTTTGTTTTAAGGATGAATCATAGGTACAAACCCAGCCCATTTCTAGCCATTGGTTTATCCAATGGAAAAGCCAGCCCCTTTCAGGAGATACAATTAAGGGAATATGACGGAATTAAATGGAACAGCTTCCTCATAGCTACAACCAGACTACACATCTGTCAAGACTCACCAAAATCCAGGCAAGAACCCAAGATGTGCCATCAAGACAAAAGCGAAACATGGTGTTGCAAAGTAACGTCCTAAACCACAAGGTTCATATTAGAAAGAAAATAGGTTGCCTTTGATAAGTGTACTTCACATGGAAGCTTTCCAGGAATGTAACGGCTTCCTCACAATACATATCACTGGTGTCTGTTGTTCGCCTGCTCAGCTGCCTCTGTTTTGTGCTTTCCCAATATCAGTGATTA
Organism: Nothoprocta perdicaria; assembly: GCF_003342845.1. Taxonomy (NCBI): domain Eukaryota; kingdom Metazoa; phylum Chordata; class Aves; order Tinamiformes; family Tinamidae; genus Nothoprocta; species Nothoprocta perdicaria. The sequence continues at coordinate 1,294,093 of NW_020454350.1, read as the reverse complement.
TGATATAGCCATTAGTGTGAATATTTAGACTGACCTCCTCCCACTCTTGCACTTGATCTTGTTATAAAACAAGCGGGAAATTGATATTATTTTGAACATAACCCATTGTTTCAGTGTCTCTTTGTATAGTAGCAACAAAAAAAGAGCAAATCATAGTATTGGTTCTCATCTGTGTAATGCAGGGGCAGGAGACAGCAGAAAAAATTTCCATTGTAAGCTTGCTCAGAGATTTAATTTATTTATTTTTTATTTGAATATTTCCAGTTATGATGATACGAACAAAACAAAGAAAAAACAATCAGACCTGCCTCATTAAAAAAGAAAAAAAAAGGGGGGGAAGGAAAAACAAAACAAAACAAAATAAAAGAAAGAAACAAACGAACACTTCTCCAGTAGAAGTTCATTCAAGTAACTTTCTAGAAAAAGGGATTAGGAAAGACAACAATTTGACATCAAACATTAGCACACAGGAACCAAGAAACACAGAAAGAAAACTATTAAGGAATAAGGGAGACTGGAAATCAAGAAGAAATCTTTGCAGCTAATTTACACAAACAAATAAACTAGCTGACATTCTACACATCTGAAGCTTCCAGAAAAGCAAACAAAACAAAGTAGGCAAGCAAAGACAAATCAGCAAGTAACACTCAGACCACATCAGCTTCTCAGCTTAGAAATTCCACAAAGCGTCTCTGAAACTTTAAACAACTAAGTAGAATAGACGTCTTCATGGATCTTTGCAGGCCAGGCCCAGAACTCCAAGTGTGTTAATCAGAAGATCACCAGCTTTCTAAGGAAGTTATTTGATCCTCGCTGGAAGTTCCACACTGAGAAAAGGAGTAAAGAGATCACACACAGGCTTCCCAAGGTCGGTCATGCACAGAACGGATTTCAGATGCCACCACAACTTGCAGGTCCACAAACTGTAATACACACACTATTTGCCTCATTGATAACAGAGAATTAACTTAAAAGGGCAATGAAGGACAGTTTTCTTCTTCTTCTTCTTCTTCTTCTTCTTCTTCTTCTTCTTCTTCTTCTTCTTCTTTTATTATTATTATTATTAATATTATTATTATTATTATTATTATTATTATTATTATTATTATCATCGTCCTCTTTTTTTTTCCCAGAGTCTGTCCTCCACAAACACAGAGGGGAAAAAAAAAAAAAAAAAAAAAAAAAAAAAGCTGTGGAAATAAATCTTTTATGTAAATCAGATAAAATAGAAAGCTTGGACTTGGTGTAATGTTAACCCAGTTTACACAGAGAAGAATTTCTACCTAATTTTGATTGCCTCTATTTTGTCAGATAAGGAACCAATCTGCCAGGAAATAAGCTGGCTAGCCTACTCAGGAGAGGCAATAAGAAGCAAAAAGCTGAAAAGGAGATACAAACATCCATTCTTCTAGCACAAAAACAGTCAAGGTCAAAATTACTCAAATGTCAACTTTAAAAGAAAATATATTACAGCATGGCTGATATCCAAAAGGGTCCGAGCGGGTACAGAGGAAGGAAATGGCATAATAAACTCTTTAAAGGGCTTGGGTTGAAAGGCTGATATGGGTGATCTGGCACTGCGGTATCACTAACCAGTCATATCAGAATCCTGAGCCATTTGCTGCAAAACGGATGTAAGAAGTATCCAGACTTTTCATGCCAAAGTTCATTCTGCCTCTTTGCAGTTTGTCCTTGATATTGTTGCAACTCCATATGCATCTGCAAGAGTGTATGCATTTCTGTGCATCCATATGTATGCATTCCACTGTTGCTAATTTTTCTTCTTCATAGGGCACAGCAAGTTTGCCTTCTGGTACTCATGTTGCCATGTATTTACCTCCACATCATGAGATTCTCCCTATATCACTGACACCATAAATCTCTCTACAAACTTCTTAGCAACATCTATGCCCCATCTACTGTTAGTGGTCAATCTGCACTCACAGTAACTCCCTTCTCCTGACATTAGTTTTAATTATGAATACTTTCAATAGCAGTGATAAATTTGTGGGTCTCATTATGGTTCTTAAGTATGAAGCTCCTAGAGTAGACATAGAAATCTGGAAAACTAGGCACAAGCAGAAAAAAAAAATTAAAGGACTATCCATACTGCACATCTTGAAAGGAAGAGATGCTCACACTAAAAAAAAAAAAAAAATAAAAAAAAAATAAAAAAACAGCAGCTCATTATTCGCTCATTATGATTCCCTTTAGTTAATTAATCATATTATTATCCTCCTAGGAGGCCCTGGAGCATTTGAGACAAAGCATGCCCACTACTCAAAGAGAGTCAGTAGAAAATGACTATTAATTTGAATAATGACAACAATAATCTGTTGTCTTTGAACATAATAACACTTTTTGGAAAAAAAATGCATCCATTCAGAAAGTTGGTGGCCCCGAAGATATTCCCAGAGCACCACGCAGAGGTCTTCACAACAGTCATGAAGGCATTCTGACTGGCAAGATCTTACTTTCGCAACAAGTATGAGCTCCTGCTAGATTTTTCCTCCATGGCTGAATTTCAGAAGGTTTTAAGAATTGTTGTTAGGCTTAGAAGAAAAGTGGTGAGCTAGAGACTCTACATCCTACCAAAGATATCTCGTCTATTTTTCTCCTCATTATTATCTCTAGCAGTGCTTCCTGGGTTGCTAGCTTAAGATAGGAGCTGGTGGTATCCGCATTCCACTTAGCACTATCGAATATCACACTGAAGCTTTGAAATTATCTATAAACAGAGAGACAATTACAACAGCACTTATGAGACAGAAGATAATAATAGTAAAGTGTGAAACCCAAGTCAAAGATCAGGTCTCATCATTCTGCAAACAAAAAAGACGATGAGCCAAAGAACATATGGTATGAATGGAACAAGACAGCAGAAGGCTACAGACAGGCACGACACTTCCAAGAAACAATCACATAACGCTGGCTAGCACAGCAAGACTGCACCCGTAGCCTATTTGCTGATAAACCAGCAACACACTAGACATTTTCATGGCAAGATCTGAAAAAGTGTGGCTTAAACAAAAACTGCCCCAGTAAAATCATTCCCTTCACTTTGCATGTGAGCTGAGAGTTTGTGTTTATTAAAAGAGGAATAGTGAGGGCTGAAACCTGTTTACAGCAGGGCAGACCTATCAAATGTCAGTACTCAGTGACCAACCGTTAACTTCTGGTACCTTATTTCCTGCGAAGTGGGCTGACATCTAGATAAAATGCATGCCTTTCTAGGTCATTTGGCTGAAGTTTGCTGTGCTACAGATCTGCCAGTCTCTGCTGAGAACAGCTGACAGCCTAATAACAGTGTTTCTCCAGCTCCTGATTCACTGATTTTTTTTTTCCCCACAGACTCACTCTATGGCTTATCTACTTTATTCTGCATGTATAATGAATACACAGAGCATCGCAAATAAATTGAAAAACATTTAGCTAATGCTCGGTCAGAACACTGAAATGGAGGTAACTAAGTACAAAAAGGGAGATGTAGTCAAGGGCCTCTTTGACCCCTGCTCCGCTCAGCACTCGGAGAGGCACAAAGACTGATATTCCGGAGCTGCAGCCTTGCTGCGCTCCGGAGCCCGCAGACGTCCCGCCGAGGCTCCCCACAGAGACGGCGCTCTGCACGTTCTCAGGTCAAAGCCTACCGCTCTGCTCTGCGGCCTTCTTGCCTGCGGCGCCAACAGCAGCCTGCCCCAGCCTCACTTGGAGTATTCCACTCACAGTAAAAAACAGCTGCTTTAAGCAGACATATGAAGGTTGGCAACAGCAAAACTGCAGAAAATGCAMGTTACAGTGGACTTAATACCAAATCCATGTCAGGCTCATGTGTGCTGACATTTACATTCAGTGCAGTTGATGGCAAACAGTGTCTGCACAACAGCAGCAAGCCAAGCCCCTTTCTGAAAGGGGATACTCAGCCAGCTTAAAACTATGAGCTCCAGGATTTGACCCTTTATCTAACCTATGTGTCCATAAAGTGCATACCGCTTAGATTGAAACCCAGCAACAGACTTTGAATGCTTTCTGATTGCTACTTGCAGGCCCATTCATTTTTGTGTTTTTAACATTTTAATTCAATACTTCCTGTGCCACCCATTGCAGCCTCCTTTTATCCCGGTGAGAGAGAAAAAGGCTTGAATTAGTCACAGGTCTCCAGATAAGAGTAAATTTCTACCCTCTTTATCATCAGTGATTCTTGATGAAAATTGCAAAGCTACAGTTCTTAACTTACTTCAGAAGCTACAAGATTCTTTTAACTTCTATAAACTACAGCTCCATAATCAGAACTTATAAACTCCAGTGGAACAGATTTCTGATGTTGTAAATTAGCATCGTATGCTCCCCTTGCAGTATAATATTCCTTTTAGTTTCTTCTAGTATGCTTTAAAAAGATGAATAAAATGCACAAATTTATTGTAGAATCTAATGCTTATCTAGTGCCCATGGGGATTTCAAAGGTACTTTGCCCAGTGTTTCTGCAGGGGAACACCAATTTCATTGTTCTTTTCTAAAATAAACTTATGTCTCGTTTAAAATCCTGAAACATTATTACAAAAAATTCTTATTATGGCAGATAGATGCTTTGACTACAACCTCCTGAAAAATTATGACCTTGTGTATTTCAAGATACACATTTAAAATTGAGAGCTGAAAGCAGTGGCCACTCCTGAAAATGTGGCTCATCATCCTTCTAAAACAATTTTTCTAACACTTCAGGATATATCTACCCAAAAGATATACTGGAAATCTAAAAGAATTATTATTATTAAATATAAGTTACAAGTAAATACACAAACAACTTACAGTACGTCAGCTAATACCACAATAATTTCTTTGCATTTCTGAACCACCTGAGATCCTCAGCTACAACCAAAGGGTGGGTGTTAACAACCTTCGCTAGCACACAACAGTTGGCCCTACCCTGTCCTCATCACCCCTTTCTTCCCTCCATGTTGCTCTCTGTGTTTTCCCTGCATCCTCTCAGCTCCTACAGTTCTTTTTTCCCTTCCTTTCTACCTGAGAAGTTCTTTAGAGGATGAATGCTATTTAATTATGTTGGGAGAGCACTGCCCTGAGGGGCAGCCAGCAAAAGAGCATCCAACATAATGCCAGGCCTCATTTTATTCAGCCATTTAAGYTAGCAATTAATTATACAGTAAATAAAGACTCTTTCCATAGGGAGTCAAAGTGCAGTACTTATGATCTGCTGGCAACTACACCTCTCCAGATCGGGGACAATCACATTACAAGAAACTTTGTGATTAATGAATTCATGATATTCAGATACTGTGACAGCTGCAGTATTGCCTGTGGCCATTCCTCTGTAATTTCTTAGCCACTTAAAACTTCAGGTGACTCACGGGGAGGATTGTTGCTACAGACTGCATGCTGTTTGGTGACATTTTGGACTCCAGATCTTTTCTTTTTTTCTTTCTTTTTTTTTTTTTTTTTTTTTTCTCCCAGAATCCAGGTCAATCACTTCAATAGGCCTCAAGTCTCTTGTGTGCTGAGTGGAGAACCAGATACATGGGGGGCCGGTGCCTCCCCACCATGACCACAATTGTCGACACCAGAAGTCTGCAGCACTAAAGCACTTCCCTCCTGCGAATCAGAAGCTGCCAGGAAGAACCACAGATACTTGCTATATCTTGTCATTCCAGTCCTTTAGAAAAGCATGTTGGCCCAACTGCCAATATTAAAAAATAAATAAATTAAAGAAAAAGAAAAAAACAGCATTCTTCTGGGTTCTTTAATGCAATGTTTTCCTAATCAAGAAAGGCTAGAACAAACTGTGTGAAGTTCTCTGATAAGTTAAACAATAAGTTCACTGACGTATTTTCCAAATTGAGGAAGAATAAAGCATTCTTTCAAAACTTGTTACTCAGTACTACATGAAGTAAAATCACATAGTGATTTTATCAATCACAATGTCAGGATAATCAGCAGAGGAACTACTAGAATATATTACAATTTTTTTTCTTCCAATTTTACATTTGACTTATTTGGAAAGTATCTTAATTTCAAAATGCAGGACTGGAAGATTGCCTAAAAGCTTTTAAAGACAGATGAAAATACATGCTAGCAATTAGACGTTTTGTCCAAATGTTCATCATGTAACCCAAAGTTTCACAGCTTAAGTTTACATGCATGTTCCACATTTTAAAGCAGTACAGCTCATTTATCAAAGAAAACCTTATGTCAGAGACTATTATGACATATAAGAAATGACTCCTCTGACTTCCATATCACTATTTCTCTAACCAGTTGGGCCTCTTAAGCCGGAAGCACTGCTGTCATTTTCCTTTTGACAGGTATACATAAAGGTATTTAATATATAGGCAATGATGGATAAAATTTGGGTATCTGATTCGGTTCCTGCTCACTAATCGCATCTTTCTCACCCAGCAGACCTCAGACCTCACTCGAAACAGTACCAGGATACAGTAAACAGCATATAGGCAGCCCACCAGATACAACTGCATTCTCTGAGGTTCAGGAGTTGCTTCAAACATATCATCTCTGAAGTTGGAATCTCCAGAAAAGGAGGGGACTGGTATTTCATCATCCAAATTTAATTCTTTTTTTTTTTCCTTATTAATACCATAAAACACTGTCCTGCTTGCTTTAGTCTTGCCAAAGTATACCAAAGAAAAAAATATGCAGCTTGTTACAAAGCAAATCAAGAAACAAGGGAAGAAACAAGTTAAAAGATGCAAAATAGGGTGGAAGGAAGCCAAAAGGGGTCACAAAAGTAAAAGGGGATAAATCACAGTGAGAATGAAAAGAAGGAACATTACAGGCATATGGAGACATGATACAGGGCTCAGATGTGGTACAGATACTCTAATTTGAAAGGGAAATTAAGACAATGGTAGGTATTGTAGYTTATCCCTGTAATACCACTGGACCAAACACTGGAACAGAGTTCCTTGCCCTTTTATAACAGGGCCAGATTAGAAAACTGAGCAAGGGGGTATGGGTTGCAGGGAAAGACACAACAGCTGGGATGTGGACAAACCSAGAACAGCAGTGAGAAGGGAGAAATGACACTGCAGAACAGGAAGAAGGAAGAAGACTTTTCCTTCAGTACAAGGCAGGAGCTGTACTCTGGATACGGATTCCTGATCTTACTGAAGATGCTAGGGTTCAGGTTCAGCTGTGCTTCAATGTATAGGAGAACACTCCAGCCCCTGAAGATGTTAATAGCTCAGGAAATGGATTTCCAAGTGGAAAAAAAGCCTCTCCAGGCTGTGGAAGCTCTCCTTCCCATCCCAGGGTTTCACCTAACCCTGCAGATTCATAACTGACTTCATAAGGTGATTAACAGCAGACCATATGATCACTGTAAGAACAAACACAGCATGTAATCGATGACAAGAGCTTATTAGTTTGATCAAAAACATCCTGAGATGACACATATTGACAAAAGGCTTCACAACTGCTTGCTGAAAGCAGAGAATAGTAAAGACTTGGAACTCTCGACTTCGAGATGCAGTGAAGCATCTTTGGATGCTACAGGAGAATGAGGCCCCCCATGTCTTGGCGCTCCTCATGGGTCAGCACACAACTGTGAAACACATCCAACCAGTCAACCCCACAACTGACCAACACATCAGAGGACAAGCAGCCTAGGATAACTGTCTGCTGCACCACAGGCACAAGAGGTCTTCAGAGGACTTGAAGCTGCTGCTGACTAGTGCTAGTAGTTAACATGGTCTGGTATAAAGTCTGATATAAAGGAATATAGTGTCTTTTCTTTGTGTGTATTTGTCTGTGTGCAGAGTGTGCTTTTAATAAGCAAAATTGCAAAACCTGTGATAAGAAAATTTCAAGAAAAGGTACATGCAAATGTTAGAAAAATGTCAAGAAGCAGCCTCTGTGGATTTAATCTTCCAGCCTTATGATACATGATTAAGATATATATTATGATATGGCCTTTAATCATATGATCACACAGCTATCTTAGCACACATTTCAAATGTGATAAAGCCTAAGGTTGGTGAACAAAAAGAGTGTGTTAAGAAAAAGGAAGAGCAGGAATAATCAGAGACAAGTCTGGATTGTTGCTTCAGAAGTCTTATGTATTCTTATGTATCAAAAGCTCTGGCTACTTTTTGAAGTCAGGACCATATTAGAGGGGAAAAAATTAAAGCATTTTTGCATCTTTAGAGGAATTAACTCAAACTGTGATGGTGAAACCTTGCATTAACCTCTACAGCATGCAGAAAGCACTCGAATCCTCACTGACACTTATGCAGTGGTGAAATGCATGCAACTGCACAGCATAAGAAGAATGGAGAAAGCTAAGCTGGCACTTAGCAAGAAGTATAAATTTGTGCAAGAACTGAGCCTGAAATTCCACTTCTCCTTTCAGAGGTAATAATCTGGGATTCTTTACAGAACAGATAGGAAGATAAAAAATGACATTAACAGGCACAGGAGCAATTTCACAGCAAATAAATGATCAGAATCTATCCAAAAAAACAGTCAAAAACTATTGTATTTTCTTCATTAACAAAATTCTGCTCTGATATAAAAATCTCCATTTTTCCTATCTGAAAGTCTCCTAGCTAGGCTACCTTTGATAGAACAGCAAAACTACGGTGGAATCCTTTTTTTTTTTTTTGTTTTTGTTTTTTTTTGTTTTTTTTTTTTGTTCTGTGTGTTCTGCAATTTTTCAAGCGAGAGATGAGTACGAGTTGTTGTGCCAGTATCGTGGTTCCGACAGATTCTAAAACCTATACAAGTCTTTCTGTTTTTCTG
>NW_020454350.1:1264474-1285311 GCF_003342845.1 Nothoprocta perdicaria | reverse complement strand
TTTTGTTCTGTGTGTTCTGCAATTTTTCAAGCGAGAGATGTAATTTATATGTAAATTTTGCCTGACTAAAACTTTTACCATTTAAACAAGTAAATATTTTAAGACTAGTACATAATCATTTGGTAAGAATATCTTTGTAGTGTTTAAAGAATAACTGTAATTAAATTTAATGTAATATTAATCAACTATAACTCTTACAATATGTTATAAATTTTCCAGGGCAAAGTCAAGGAACAAATGAAAACCTGAAAATATCTGAAGCTAAATATACATGGAACTAGGTGAAGTATAATAAGGTAAGTTTAATTAAAACATGAATAATATCCTCTCTAGACTGGCAACTTGATTGTTTTCGTATTGTTTAAAATGTAGTGATTCCCTGAGAAAGAGTACAGCCCTAAGTAAAGCTGTTAATCTAAACTGTGAATATAGCTTCTGGCTTGATTGTCACTAGTGTTGATTAAACAGGCATGCTCATGGTATAGAATATTTTTCAAAGCTTAATATACTGAGCCAAAATCATATATAGCTTAGTGATAAGTCTTTCCAAATACCTGTTTCAAGTAGAAAATACTGTGTTTCTCTTTGCTCACGTTGAGCTATTGATTTCTGAAGCTGCATGGAAAATAAAATTACACTAGCTTCAAAGGAAGAAAACAACTTTTCCCAGAGGAAACTTCTTGGATCCAAAAGCAAGTGAGCCAAACATGAAAATGAAGCCATACGTTAGTCCAAGTATTTATTGCTGCTTCATCAATGACTATGCAGCAACCTCAGCTTCTCTGTTGCGAAGTTCAGAAGGACTGTCTGCCCCAAAATGTTGCTGTGACACAGATAAGCACTGTAAATCAGCCTGCATTGAAGAGGCAACGCACTGTGAGAATATATACATATAACGAGAGTCAGCGGTGGGGAGCTTGTGAGCAGCGGCAATCTATACTTCTCCTGATTGGCACTCAGGTTAAACTCCAGAAGCCAGTAGTAATGTTGCAGATGTGGTAGTAAAACAAAGCCATTTCACACTGCCGGAGAGCTTAGCGACAACAAGCTGAGACCCTTCAGCAGATTTCTAAAATGAACAYGACGCAGTGACTCGTTCACTGGAGCTTTACTTAAAGGATCACAGCTTTAAATCCACGTCACCTTCTCAAATCTATTTTCAATACGACTAGCATGTGAACTTCCATCTCAGCAGGCATTATCACTGGTGGCAAACTATGCTCCTTAAGAAATTTCTTTCAAATATATGAAAGTCAAGCCCTAACCCTTTGCTGCTTGCTGTCAGTCCTTCATATTCTGGGCTGCCATAAACYGGCAACGTAACTGGCAGATGAAGCAACTGAATCCTTTGGTTTCCCAATGCGTTCTCAGAAGATCGTTCAGAAGAGGAGGCTCTCAAAGGCCGTCCTGCACAGGACACAGCACTGGTGAGAGCTGTTTCCAAAATGTGTTCCTCTAAGAGGCCAGGAACTCTGGAAAGTTTGCAAACTTTGCTGATTTACGCACACATACAAGCCACCACAAACACACCATCCACTTTGTCAGCCAGGGATCTGTGTTATCTGATAGCTTTGTGTGGCGATTACGAGACTGCACTTGTAGTCTCATTAAAGTGCTGCCATACATATTATCATGGCAGATGTCCCCAAACATAGAAGATAATCCATGTCTTTTTTCATTGTGACTATTTTTTCCTCTAGACTCAAAGATAATATCACTGTCTACATTTTTTCCTAATAACGTAAAGTGTGATTATTCACAAAGTTAGTGTGAATTGCATTTAACAGCCCCTGTGCTTGTGCTAGAGAAATAAAAGAAAAACATATTTTGAATAAAAACTAACCTTTAAAGATATCTTAAACTATTTTTCCTCACACAGAAACTCTAGCTACCAACGTTACTTACCAATGTACCCTAAAGAGGAAATCAGGTATACAGGTGGAAACATTAACATTAGGATATATTTTAAAAAACACTGAGCTAGCATCTGAAATCATGCGTATAACAGCCCATCTGTTTCCACAGATTACATTCATCATAACTTTTAATCACTTCCCATAGAAAAGGATGTCAAGTAGATGTATATGCTTTAAAACTTTGGGGGGAGATGGTAAGGAAGAAAAAGTGCTAAATGAAAAAGAAATCAGGAAAMCAATTCATGCCATATTTTTCCTGTTTGACAATATTTATTATTGTGAAGATAGGTGAGCAARGAGGAGGTAAAAGCTACAAGGGATTATGTTCAAAATAGTCAAAACTGAAAGAGATCCCTGATTGAACTTTGTATTGCAAAATACAAGCATTTTAAGCTTTGCATACTGAATGAACACTCACCTGATGAATTTTCATACATATAGTAAGAGAAATAAAAATAAGTGAGAAAAAAAAAAACACTGAAAAGTAAAAAAGACAAGATTCAAGAATTACGGTAAGCAGCACATTTTCAATGGAGTAATAATCTTTTTTACTACCAGCAGCCTGGATGAAAAACAGAGGTAAGGTTGCAAAGCTACCATCTTAATGTTTTAGTCAATGAAAATAAAACTAAAATGGTGGCTTACCAATAATTTTCTTGAATCACTTGGCCAATACATAGGTTTAATAGATTGTAGCTTTGACATTTAAGACAGAGATCTCTTAAGGTGAGATTTTGCAAGCTGCTCAAAAGGCATTTGGATGTCCAGTTTATATTTACATTTTAGAAGGTCTGGAACACTGAAAACAGTTGCAGCTTTGAAAAAACCTCGTCTCCCTTTCACAAACTCAGAATTGCTCTATTGAAAACAMACTTGTCTGAACTGAAAAACATTGGAAACAGGGATAAAACACCAGTGACCTTTGATAAGCCAAGTAATCAAACCATCCATCTGACAGTATCAAAACTGTATTTATGAWGATAGGTCATAGCGAAATACATTTTACTGTGTTTTTTTTTTTTTTTCAATGTGGCAGATGGCAGTAAGCTCATAGCAACAGTAATCAGTTGGTAATGCAACAAATTCAAAGGACAATGCAGCCATGGAGAATGGCAAGTTAGGAAAAGAAGAGCTCAATTCTGCCTGTGGGATACCAGGAATGTTAAAACACCAGGCCATGGTGAGCAAAAGTTGCATTCTGTGTAAAACATAGTTCAGGAACATTGGAACGAACATAGAGGGAAGATGACAAGAAACCTCAAATCAGACATTAGAGTAACTTCAGCAGTTCTGGAGATTGCCTCAAGGAGCTGTTCAGAGAAATAAAAGTGTCCATATGAGATGCTCAAAGGTAAAAGACCACAATTTGATGAGGAGTCCCAGTGCTCTGCTTACTGTCCTTAGGTTTCTCATGCGTGGCAGGCTTCCTCAGAAGCAGATTCCTAAAGTCAGTCCTTGATAGGCTACATACACACTGCAAGGCTCTATGGAGAGCAGTTACAGGTGAAAGAATGAACTAAAAAGTAATGCTATAACAATTATCACACTGCCCACTGCCCAGATTTAGATTTTTTTGCTGTTTCTAGTAGGCATAGAGAACTCCGAGTGTACTTATTTTTTCCTTAWTGTAGAAAATGGCTTTAAAGTCTCACTGAATGAAATCAGACCATGACCATCAACTTCATGAAAGAAAACTTAAGGAATTTCACTTTGCCAGATCCTTTTCAGATAGCTAGCAATAACGCTAGAAATGACCACAATTTAGCTCATAAGGAAAAGAAATCAAGGCTATGTTTGATCCTTCCATCTTAATCCTGTTTTTCCTGACAAAGCAACTTCATATTATAATAAAAGTAGTTTTTATAAGAATAAGGTTTTTAATAGTTTTTATAAGGTTTTTTTTTTTTTTAATAGACAATTTGTTAATGTTTTTAATAAGACCTTTTGTCTCATAAAGAACCATTTCCCTTGGTATAGTTTTCTGATAACAAAGATACATCAGGAGTTAGCTATCTAGATTTGCCATCAATATTTAAACTAGTTTACTAAAGAAGAAATTAAAACCATTCAATAAATGGGTTGATCAATGTTGAAGGTTTTGGATCCAGTTCTCACTAAGCTGAAGCTTGAATTTTAGTAGATTTTCTAAGTACATTCAGTATAAACTGAAGACTGCATTGCAACCTCTAAAACATTGGGAYAGGCACCTTTTCAAGACTTCTACAAAACAATTCCAAAGTGCATGTTCTTGTTAGAACATATAAGCTAGAAGTATCTTTGCCATGCACATAACAAATGGCTCAGCTGACTTGTCTCATAAGCAAACAAGCCCCTGAACAGATATGTCGGGTATTTCTCCACCAGAAAAAAACATTAGTTCCGCTGGTCAGCACTCCTACTCAATGGAATAACAAATGAAAGCCTTGTGTGTGCTACAGTTTCACTGTCCTTCATTTCTCTATGGATTTCTCTGTTCCCCAACGAGCTGTTATGAAGTTTCTAAACAACTAGATTGTTTAAAGTTTCAACAACTAGTTCTAAACAACTAGAATCAACTAGATTTGCTTTCAGAGTCAGCAATGAAAACTCTCTATATGTATTTGATTCCCAAGTTTAGACTAGCAGTGAAAAGGAGTTCTGTATTTCTGGGCTTGTGACAGGGTCCTGCACCTAGGTTACCTTTTCTTTTTCTCTTCTCTTTCCTCTTTCTCCCAAATTAGCAGTATAACATTGATGATAAAAGTAGAAAGTGGCAGAATGAAGGTTCTTCCCACTACCTTCAATTTCATAAATATGAAATATTTATCATTTACTCCGCTCACAGCTGACGGCTAAAGACAAATTCACCTGCGACACATGCATCAAGATAAAGTCATATCTTTTTCTAATATATTTCCATTAATATCAGATTTCTCATTCATTTTCCCAAACTCTTGAGTACCACCCAGGCAGCGTAGGAGAATACCATTCTATGCAATTCAACAAGGACTCTATTTTTAAAACTCACAGTACACACATTCATGGCTATGATTTCATTCATGCRGATTTGCTTAAACTGCTGTCTCCTTTGTTATAATACTCTGTTGAAAATGGACAAGTAATCTACTGCTTATACTCACACATTTCTACAGTTTTCATTGGAAAACTGGGTTTAAAGGTGAAAAGATAAATAGACGTAGATTAGGCACAGATAGAGTCTTAAATCATATTCTGACTAATGGCTGAGTTTTTCCTCTGAAAGTCACCAGCTCTGTAATATATCAATACAAGAGTTACCATGTACTTCAGTACACCTCTAGTACCTGACACATCATTGTTCCAAATATGAATTTGAGGCCAAATATGAGATCTTTACACATCACTGAGGCATACCCATTTTTACTGTACATATATCAAGCAAATGCTTCACAATGACATGCTTCCTTTAACTCTTTTTTTTCCTCATTAGGCTGTAAACCCCTGAAAACCTATAATTTCTTTTGACATTTAGATGTCAGACCCATATAAAAGAGGCTGATCTGAGGGAAAGACAGCCTTGTGAAATTAAAATTCCAAAATGCGAAGTGGATCCTTTCTCTGATGCATTTATCTTCCCTCCACGTCCTCTCCCCACTCTTTCTTCCCCAATGAGGATAGATCTGTTATTTTGTGAAAAATCCTGCTTTATATTTTCTTAACCCCACTTAATCAAATTAATAAGCCTTACTGCCACTCTAGTCACTTATATCAATGGATTTTCTTTTGCCAAAGACACATTTCTCCAACAGGTGCAATATTTCTTGGGAGCTTCTCTGTATCTTTCTTTCCTGCTTTTCAGATATTCCCTTTGCATTTTTAACCACAGAAACCAACAGGAGACAAGSTAACAGTCCAAAGAAATGCAGGAGGATTTTTTTTTTTTGGCCAGATACTGTCTACTTACCAAGAACAAGCTGATTTACTGCAGCCAAGAAGATTTATTAAAACTCACTGACACAGAAAGGACTACAAAGAGTGATTCTGTCCAGAAATGCTCACATTTATTAGTAGCTACCTAGTAGGTAATGCTCASTTTTATAAAGCTTATTTTATAGTTACAGAAGTTATATTCCTCATAGCAGCAGTAGAAGGCAATMTAATACCACAAATATCAAATAAGCAATGGTTCAGTCTACATTTTTTAATATCAAAACATACTAAGCAAGTGGTACAAGGAAAATTTGAGTAGTTAAAAGATATGAGCAGTGACAAAAATGAGGTATGAAAGAAAACTGCTCTCGCATACTCCATTAGTGCTTGTCAGCCCTTGAGAAGTAGAGACTCAGTCACCATTATGAGAGTAAATAGTCCTTATAAGGATGAATTTTACTAACTCTGCTTTACAGCTTTCCTTTTTACAATTATATCCATCTTATTAAATAAGTAAGTCTGAAGAAATACCTTTGTTTTGTTTTGGTTTGGTTTGGTTTGGTTTTTTCCTTAATTCATTATTCAGACCTATAACAAAACACCACAAAATGATTCTGCTTATGGCAGCTTGTTTGTGTGAGTGTCTGTGCATGTTGTACATGCGTGGAGTGGACAGCGGTGAAACATGAGTATTTATCTTAAAATTCTACTTCTCTTTAGAGCTGGCTGGCTTCAAAAGAAATGCATCCCAAGGACAGCACATAAAACTGGCAGATTCACTGGATGAGTACTAACAGTCCCTAGAACATGCTGTAGGTGTGCCTGCTTGAGCAGGAAGGTTGGACTAGATGATCTGTAGAGGTCCCTTCCAACCTTAAAAAATTCTGTGAATTCTGTGAAAGGAGTGTGCTCTTCTTTAGGTCGTCTGCCATCAAAGACCATCAGGGCCCTGCAGTTGGCCCAGGCAAAGGAAGGTGTAGTCCAGACACCTAAGTTAAAAGCCTATAATCTTTATAAAGCCGATAGATATGTTAGTTATCTAAAGTATGATAAAAACACCTATATGCTAAATTTTGCATGCTAAATATTAACAAAGTGCACTGTATTTCTCCTAGGGACAACTGCCTACCACATGACTTTGATAGGCAGCCTAGGCACCAAAGTACCTAATGTGAATTGCTCTCCGATGCTTGTTGGGATGGGAAAGGATGGCAATGAATAAAGATTGAGGTAGAGAAAATAGCATAGGTCTCCAAAATCATGATCTAGAAATAGAGCTTTAAGATACTAGCTGACTAGTGAAAGAGTTTGTATTGCTTCTGCAACCATAGGCTGTAAAATAGACACAAGTAAGGGGTTATAAAAGAAACTACATAATACTTTGAAAATATGAATACTTTTATTAGAGAAACTTCACAGATATATATCTTCCTTCAGTGATTATTAAATGTCTACAGACTKCATTTTTCCTTTTCAAGACGAACCTTTTCATGGTAGCACTACTCTTAGTACAGGCTAGTCAGTAAACTCATCTTCCTCCTCCACAGTCTAAAATATTCTACTTCAGGAAATTAGCTTGCTAATTATGCTAAACAAAATATTTATTTTCTTACACTGAGAGAACATGAACTAAGATGCAGAATTTTCTAACCTTTTTTAATCAAAAACAGAGGTGGTCTAACATTACTGAAACTCTAATGTGGAGACAAAATGTGGAATGCAAATCTGAGCAGATCAATACAACAAACAGAACTGCCAATCAGAAATATTTATACAGATTTGTAAAACTACTCTTTGGCTCACTAACAGCTCATGTTGAGGCAATTATTGATCAATATTCTGTCAGGTATAATATAATTCTAGCGATTTACTTTTTTTGTCCCTCACCTTAACCTCAGACCTGCTGAATTTCAATTGAAGTAAATAAATCATCTTTACTTTTTGACCTTTTTAAAAAATATTCACTAAGCATATTTTATCTTGATCAAATTTGATGTTCTAAAGGGATTCAGGTGTCGGCATTAGCATACTGACCTTATACATGTTTTAATATAGTGATCATGAGAAACACAATAGTTTTAGTGGAAACTAATAGCAACTCACCCTTCCAGGAAGAAACCGCTCCAGCAAAGACATGAACAATTAGTAACCCAGAATCAACAGGGACCACGCACGTTATTCATCAGGATTGGCTCCTCACAAATGCAAGCTGACATTTTACATCCAGAAGTTCCTAGAAGATTATCTATCCCTTCCCTCTGTAGGCATGACTCTGCAGACTCTTAACAAACCTTGCATGTTCAAAATAAATGGGGTAGAATTCCTGAGCTACAAGACTCCACTGAGGAAGGTGGAAGAAGTCTTAGATCTCTGCACAAGCACATGCTTTCTTCCCTGTTTTTCTGTTGAATTAACTGGGTAAGAAAGAAACAATTTCAGAGAGAACTGCATCTAACGCTAAAAGAATTTTTACGTGGCAAATCTGTATGTGATGACTGTGACCATCACTGTGTTTTGTGAAGAACAGGACAGCCATGGCCCAGTGTTCCACCATTCCCARCTTACAAGCGGATACTAAATATTCACTTCTTGGTCTCCCTCACAGTCCACACACAATCTGAGCATTACCAGTGCAGGAAAACACCTATGAGAGSAGACAAAATCTTGTCCTAAATTGCGGTGATGGTCTGGGATGCAAAGACTAGAATCGAGTTCTCCTTGATTCTTCAGACTCTCCAAATCTAGAGAGGTTAAAATATAAGGTTTGTATCTATCATACCTAAACTTGTGCCAACCTGTTCAAAGGAGAAAGCATTATTAAGGGATATTCCATTTTATGATATCCAAACAGCTTCAGAAAGAGGTGTCCTGAAGTATTCTCCTGACACTGTGGGAATCTTAACTGAGTCTAACAATTTTTGCTTTTGCAGAGACCTAAAAATACCTCAGACTACTAAAAATATCTCTATTAAAGAAAGTTTATCACTGGCTGTGTTACTACTCCCCAATTCTCTCTTGATCATCCTACCAGTYCAGCTGCGAGGGCAAGTGAATGTCTCCTCCCCAAAGCCATTACTACTGAATGTGCTTATACTTGCACTGAATATCAGAGCAGCTGGGACCTTCAATATAATCATCCTCCAGAGACCTCAAATCTTAATTGGGAACTTTTAACTCCAAATCTAGGTTTTTCAATTCATGCAAAAACTAGCAGTGTGTCAAAAGTCAGCTATTTGAAATAGTATAATTATAAAATAAAATGTCAAATATTAACTAYTCAATCCATTCATCACTGTAGTTTCGTTTAATTGCCTTGTCTTAAATTAGTAAGAAAACTGTCTGGAATAGAGGCTGCCTTTTCTAAGAACAGTATTTTCACCTTTCAGGAAGAAAGGGGTTTTGGCCACATTCAGAATCACAGAATCACAGAATCACAGAATCACAGAATATTTAAGGTTGGAAGGGACCTCTACAGATCATCTAGTCCAACCTTCCTGCTCAAGCAGGCACACCTACAGCATGTGGCACAGGGTGACATCCAGGTGGGTTTTGAAGACCTCTAGAGTAGGAGACTCCACAACCTCCCTGGGCAGCCTGTTCCACTGCTCTGTCACCCTAACAGTAAAGAAGTTGCTCCTCACTTGGAGACGGAACTTCTTGTGCTTCAGCTTGTGGCCATTACCCCTCATCCTATCGCTAGCCACCAGTGAGAACAKCTTGTCCCCTTCCTCCCTGCATTCTCCCTTCCTGAACTTATTCAGAAGCCCAATTACTCACCCCAAATACTGAAAAAAAAAAATCTAATTTACTCAAATTTTGAAAACAAACCAAAAAGCGGCAAGAAACACTTACATGGAGATAGAAGCATGAGGTTACATTCTTTAAGGTAGTCTGAGCTGTACACACTGCAGATTTCAGAGATCGTATGCATGTTAACACTATAGCTAAAATGCCAAGAGTGGTTCTGGAGGATATAGTCATGGGTTCAGCATGACCAGCAAACCTTGCTGCTCATGGCAAATGGTCTCCTCCAGCAGAGTTTACAGCAKCTCTTAACCTCATCACAACAGCATGATGCCATTTCTATCATTCCAAATCCATCTGCTTCTCATCAGAAGTTACAGCCGCCAAAGCACTACTATAGCAGCTGGGGAGCTTTGGAGGTATCTGGTTATCATCCCTTTTTAATCCAGGTGGAATCAAAAAGAGACTGAGGAGTTACTGTATAGCATTTACAGCTTGGAAACATCCCTTCAGCGCTGAGATTCCTCCTGGCTGCTCTAGGTTGATGGGGACCTGTGTATCTGATGTTCTAGCAAAGGCAGTAGGCATGACTGACATTCTTGCGTGTACCTTGAAAAAGCATTTGTTTCTTATTTAGTATAATGGCCCWAATAGTAATTTCGGGAAGCTGTAAGCATTGTTAAGTGCCTGAAAATACACTGCACTTGTTCTGCAAACACCGCTCCCCGCCCACCTCTGAGCGAGTATCTCAACAGCTCTGGATTCATCACTGCTTCCTTCTCATTTTACACCTGTGTCAATTAACTGGAGAGATTTCCACCATCACCCTTTGGTGTTGCACAGGGGAGAGMTACACTCATAACTTCTATTATCACCTGCGGTACTTACGCCCGTGTTCCGGGCAGAGAGGCGCAGCTGTCCTCTAATAAGGAGCYAGCCGTGGCAAATATAATACTGACATGGGACCCACATAATTGTCTTTATAAGCGTGCTGCAGAGCAAGAATGATTGCCAGTGGCAGGAACCACAAAAAAAAAACCCAACACAACATTCCCCCTCACACACATTTTTATTTCAATTTGCAAAGAACAGCACATTTCTGCAGCAAACAGAGCTTACTAAACCAGCTGCCTTTTGTTATTGTCCTTATGCCTATCTGTGATATTATACAACAGATACCACTTTATCGGTGCCCATAAATAACTTTTATTGCACATCTGAAAAAGCACAGTTTAGCATTATTCAGTACAGATACCAGCTATTCCAGCGGCTGAGGCTGAGGCCAATGACTTTCTTCTGTACCCACTATTATGTCCCTAAGTCTGGATGATGCTTTTCAGAAACTCTCCCCCCACAAACAACAGCAGCAAGAAGTGCCAGGGAGCAGCCAGCAGTCCCCTCCCAGTATTCTCAGAGGGTGCTAGGAGCAGCAGCAGGCAGTACTAGATACACTGTGGCATCCGGACCCAGTTAGGTGCGATTTTTGCTCTGCAAATACCAAATTTACTGCCATCTCTGCACCCAGGAAAGCCAGCCTGATAAAAATCCCAGGCAGCACACTCTCTTTTCAGGATACATTGAATGCTATGTCTTATGTTAACACTACCAGTGCCATCATCTGGCTTGTTACCAGCTGCTGTCACCGTTCATGACTGCTACCAGTGTCAAAGAAAACAAAAGATAATTGGCCTAAAGTGCATGAGGTAGGAGGGAAAAAAAAAAAAGAAAAAGAAAAAAAATCAATTTCTGGCAAATGAACAAGATCTAAATTTTAAATTCCTTATTTTTTGATTTTTTGCATTCCGTTAACCACTGATGTTTCCATTTGTTTTACTGTCATTTGCTCTGCCAATTGGAACAGTGATGTAATGACATATGACTGCCCAATATGCGATGTTACTCACAGTGCCTTTGTCATTGGTGGCTCAAGAGCACAATGAACAGCATCTTCAGTATAATATATTTGTGGCTTTGTGAAGGCAGCAGTGATATACAACAGGCAATGGGCTTTTTTTCCTCCTTTTGTTTCTGTGCTCTGTAACAGAAGAGCCTGCCACAGAAACTTTCTGTGGCCAGGGAATAATGGAAAATGCTGGGCCATTGTTGGCCATCACAAAAATTTGCAAACTTCACATTTTGTGTAATTATTGGAGAACGGCTTTTCAAAGCTCCATGCATTGTTCTAGAGACATATCATAGCATCTATCTTCCTGTCTTCACAAAGGCTTTTTATCTTCAAATGAGAAGAGTATACTTGTTGAGGGCCAATTAGTAGTCCTTCTATAGAGAAGTTTAAAAGAAATTTTAATTAGTAAATTGACCCATGGTGTGAGTCWCCTGGAAAGGGATGACTTTAGTGTCTAAGGCAGTTAAGCTTTCTGACATCTGAAGTTAGTACTTCAGATTCAAGGCCCTCTATCTCTTAATACTATCTTGTCCTGTAATGTGATTTCATGCACTGCTGTGCATTTATTCTCACAGAGAATAAATGTTCCTCGAGGTGAATGGGGCAGCACTCTGACCCTTGTTCTAGGCCTCTAACATTGCTCCCATTCATCTAGGAGAAATGTTACACGTCACTCTTGTACATTCTGCCTCAATTCCAAACAGCAGCGYTTTGTCCTGCCCTCACCAAACCACCACTGCAGGGCAGCTCGCAGTCTTCTCTCACAGGATTGCTGTGTTCTCCAGTAGCTGCTGTGAAACCACCAGCCAAGGCAAACAGACGCAACTATAAAATGAAGTGAGTAATGCTGCATGCAGAAGAGAGGCTGGAGCTGCATGTTCCCAGCGAGGCACCAACTCAAAACTCTGGACAACGTCAATGGAAAGAGGCTGCCACCTTCAGCAGGAGACCCAAAGCCTACACGTTGCACACTTRAATTAGCGTGAATCTCTCTCCCACCATCTGCAAATGGCCTTGCATTTTTGCTTTCTGAAAGGTGATGCAAGATACAAGGATGACAGACATCACCATTTTGACATTTTTTCTCAGAAATAATAGAATTAACTTCATGTGCTGCCTTCTGTACAAAACTCAACTAATGAGGCTCTCTTCATAAGAAAAAGAGGATGCAAAAAMCAAAGCTCAATCTGTTGTGGTTTGAATATGGAATACGATAGGCTTTTCCTGTTCCTACTGACGTAACTGGTAACCTGTTCAATTTTTTTCCAAAAGAGACACAGCCTAAAATCCCAACTCCATAAAAGTATCAGTAAAAAAGAAAGTCACAAAGTCACAAACCTGTTACCACTAATCACATAGAAAAAAAAAATAGATGCATTTCTATCCATAGCACTTTTACTGATTTTAGCAATCAGCATAATAATCGGTATTTCCTATATACATTCCTTTGGTAGCTGAGAAGCAAGTTTGTGTATGAAAAAGGTAAATCTAAGCTTAAAATAAAAGGCATTTAAGGTACCCTGATATAAGTAAACATGTAGGCGGGAATCAGCAGAACCTTAAACTGATAAATATTTCTCATAAGTTATGTATGAATTAAAATCAAGTTTTTATTAAAAATGCATAACTAAGATCTGCAGTGAATAGATCTATTAGATATGCATGTTTACTTTTTAGTGAACACAGAAATCAGTAATTTTTCTTCCAAATGTCATTTCTAACAGAGGGTTATAGAGTGATAATTCTCAGACGCCATCCAGCTGGTACATATATGTATGGGGAGAAAGGTTTARATAACAAACTTGGAAATGATTATTTGTTGCAGTGACAAGAAAATGTCATTTCAGCCATTGTGTCCATTCTACTTTACAAGTCAGATGGCATTCAATGGTCCCTCCTTTTCACTTCCCATAGTGAAAACAATAAATGAAGATTAATTCTGAGGGCAATGAGCTATTTGATGCTTTAAAACTATTGTGTTTTCAGTACATTTCTTTCTGATCAYCCATTATTTACAGTGGTCTCAGTCTTCCTCATCCTGTATGAAGCAAAAAAAAAACGGCCTAAAAAATAAAGTGAGCATAAATTAACTTTATTGGATTTATTTATCAATTTGACTTTAGTATCAATGAGTGGTTAGAAAAGAATGGGAAGCACACAGTTTTAAAGGTACTTACTTAGTAAAGTGACAAACCTCTCCAAAACTGCATTTCTCAAGTCTTTGGATCAAGCCTCTTCCTTGCATCAAAAAGTTCTCAGGAAAATGACAAACCAAAATGGCACAGGAGGGAAAAATTTTAATAATATAAGAAGTGTCTGTGATCGTCTCCATCCCTCCATCACTAAAAGCTTTCTTAAACTGAAGGACTACTTTATTTAAGAAATAACTTTAAAGGATCTTGCCCAATCTGACTTGCCTGACTCTGGAGAAGTCTCTATTCTGACCAAAGAGAAGCCTARACAGATTATCCTGAATTAGTAAAACTGTGACTTCACACCCACTAGAATGCAAAAATACTCACTATTGTCATCCTCAACTAGATAGCTCTTAGATTTCAAAATACAAGCAAAATTTGGAGAAATCCACTGATACCTCTTCTCTCATACAAAGTCATTAGTTATAGCAATGTTTTTGGCATTCTACACCTTGAACGATCTCTTCAGCTCACTGGAGCCATGGGATTAAGGAGGAATTTGGAGAGAGAGAGGTTATCTACGCAGTTCCTATGGTCTTGATGTGAGCCTCCAGAGCGGACAGTGGCTGAATCCAACTGGTCCCTGAGCCCAGAGAAGTGTCATAGCCTCAAATCTTCATTCCAGCTGAAGCTAGATGTCAAATTAGATCCATGTCTAATGGATGTTTAAAATACCCTCAACAGGTACATCACAGCACTGAGAAGACCCAACAGAATTTAGTGCTGCCTAGAGAAAAAAAAAAAAATCAAACAAACAAAATGCCTACATCACTGAATATTAGTTACAAGTCTACACAGCACTCGTGTTGCCTGCATTCCTGCAACTCGGGCCAGGACTGTAAAGTCACTGCCAACTCCAAACACAGCACTTCTGCTTTTACTCATTCAGCAGCGGAGTATATTCCTCTCTGTTGACTGCTCCATGATAGATTCCCTTCCACCGACTACGGAATGACTACAGAGAGCTTTTAGTGTGTTTTAAAAAATGCTTACTGAGTGATTTTTGCAAAGAAACAGAAAGCAAACAAACAAAAACCTCTGCTGCTCATCATTCAAGTTGCTAGCTCAAATTTCAGTCAATACGAAATTAATTCTTATGGTCAAAGATTTGTCTCGTGGCTATACCCCATGTCTAACTCAGCTAGATATCYTAGGCCCCTATATTCAGGTAGTTTATACATCTCTTCTACTCCCAATCTAAATCTATTTAAACCTTTCCATCCTGCCCATCGTTAGCATATCTGAACACTGAACCTTAAGCTTGCTCACTGAATCCTATGTGAGTCTCCCATCAAGAAGCTGGATAAAACTTGTTATTCTTCTGGTCCAGCAAAATGCAAAATAGTCTTTCTATTTTTTATTTTTAGGGTATAATTCATTATTCACAATTATAATTATTCAGTCATACTTTTGTGAAAAAACATACTGTACCATTCACAGTGAAAGTCAATCCACTACAATTACATGACATAACAGACTGTTACTTTTGACAATATACTTTTTTTATGTATCACTATTTTTGACTTCAAGTTGTCAAGAAACAAACAGCTTGGTTATGAATTCTGTGGTAGTTTATCTCAAGAACAGRATAGAATGTGTTTACTTTTCCAAAAAGAAATCACATAACCTACAAAAAGTTTACTACATATTTCTTTTGTAGCAACAAAAGATGCTAGGTCTCTGAATTTATGATTAAGTTTTATATATTCCCAGCAACACCTAAAAATCAACTCTGCAGGATTATACAATAGCTCTCAAAAACATACAGCTTTCCAAAGCCTGCTATTCATAAGATTGTTTCCTTTTCACAACTAGTTGKATCATATTGTTTTTGGATCAATGAAACTAACACTTTCATTTACTTTCCTGACAAAATTGAAACAAAGTAAGAGGCAGAATTCTAAAGACACAGATGCCAGTTCTTGTCTCTCTTTGAAACTGCAAATATGTGAAAAAATGAAATATAAGTACTATCCAAAACTCTAGACCTTCAGATGCACAAGCTAAGGGCAATATCAAAATTATTTTTCATTTTATATGTGAACCCTATTTCTTTAATTCCCCTTTTGCTACTAGAAAATTTAGTGACACACAAATATCACCCAAATTTTCCACTGCAGACCTTCCCTTCTTAATCAGCTATTGGAAACCATTAGAAACAATAACAATCAAACACAATAACAAAAAAAAAAAAAATCTCAAAAAGTCCCCAAAAAAAAAAAAAATCTCAAAAAGTCCCCAAGAAGACCATGAAAATACATAAGTGGAAACAAAACAACAAAAATTCACTATCACTTCCCCAAAGGAAAAAKAAAACATATATATAAATACACTACATATTTTAGTGATGTGGTTTGGTGTGCTGTTTTTTRAAGTATTATGGTGATAAGCATGAGGCAAAAGTCTATATTCAAAAAGGAAAAAAAAAAGCAAGTAAAAAAGAAAAGAAAAATGGAAAAAATCTTTATTGTGTGGAATTGCAGGGTAGCTAATCCCGGGACATATTGCCTGTGAATGCCTTTGCTCTCTGAGGAACCTCAGCTCTAATCTGGCAAACCCTACTCCCTGATGGTCCAGAGACAATTCAATCTGCAAATTGTTAAAACATGACTTTTTCCCCAAGCCATGACATTTGTACTATAAATCTGTGCCAAAACTAGTGAGGTAGATTGCTGACAGGGACCATAACCTGCCAAGATCACCATTCCCAAAGTGACTGACCTTAGTTGCAAACACAGGAAATCTCAACACGCAAAGTCTGACAATACAAATAACAAATATTTTTATGCTCATTTATTAAAAAAGAAAAAATGTTAACCAAAATTTTACAAGACTGCCCACCAAGACATTCTTGTTCTCCAAGAAACAAAGTTCTGCTCTCTGTAGTTAAAAGTCTCACTAGTTTATAATGCATGAAGTAATTGAAGAGAATCTAATGTACAAGTGAAGAATGGCTTGTGTGCACTACAGATTACTGGCACCTCTGACAATATCCTCAAGAGTCCCAAAACACATACAGCAGATATTACTTTCCAGTKTGTAAGTAATTCATTTCCTGCATCGAACAATTCCAGCACTATTTGAAGCAGATCAAGTATATGCCTTCAGGTGCAACACAGTGTCTAAGTAGGCGTTTATAGACATTGGTATCACAGATAAGTACAGAAAATACCTCAGCTGGTACAGCTGCTGAAATAAAAGTATTTGAATTTTTCTCTTCCATCATGCTATTCATTTGTGGAAACGCATGAAACACAAGTGTGTTTCCAAATAAGTTGTCAGAGGTTCAACCACACAAAGAAACGATAAAAATTATCACCTCTAATACCAAAACCGCGTACCAATTCTGGATGCCTTTCTGCTTTTAGGTAGGTATGATAGCATACCTCTGAGCGTGGCCTAACCAGACCCGTAACTGGAAGAGGTCACATAGAGATCCAGTCACGTGGTGCTTGTGTCCCAAACTGTAGGGTGTTCGTGAAGAAAGGAGAGAATCCAAACTCTGCAATCCATGCATTACAGAAATCAGGAGTCTGCAGCGTCCTTTACAGTATGAGACAGAATACCCTAGGATCGCTAGCTGGACCCTGGAATACATGATGTTTATTTATATATCTTATACAAATCTTCATACTTTGCTAGAGTATCTGGATTACACTACTACTTACTTAGGAAAAAAAAAAAAAAAAGAAAGAAAAAAGAAAAGAGTAACAGCACTCAAACAGTACAGGAAGAACAATATAAATAAATTTAGACAGAAACTGAGAAAAGGCACTGCAAAGGCTAAAATACCAGTCATCTAATTAGCCTTCAGATTATGGCAATCCTTGCCTGATGAACAGAAACAGTTCAGCCATGATTCCTGAAGACCTGAATTTTCCCTGTGAAATCTCATCCTTTCTCACCATTGCACCTGGGAGGACAGCTTCTAAATTGCCAGGATTACTTTTTCTCTCTTTTGCCATTGCAAGACTTCCACTAAGCAGCAATAGAGGACACRCACACAAAGTTTCTAACTGGCTTCCACTCTTGAAGCCTTCCAGGGAGCACCAGAACAGAAAACAACTCGTGCCAGCACCACTTTTGATGCACTTGCTATTAAAAAAGTCCAAGCAATATTCCTATGCCTGATGTAAGCTATTAAGAGAAAAGGAGACACTCAAGAAGAAAGAAATGTGAAAGAAGAAATGCAGTATCAGAGGATTCCTTCCAACACAAATGGGAATGCTGACATACAACAAGAAGGAGCGACATCCTATGTCCAGAGTTCTCCCGGGAAGGAGGGAGGCCGAGAAAAACTGAAATCAGTATCTTAAAGAATTACAGGATGTTTTAAGATAATTAACTTTGTAAACAAAAAGTAATGCCTTGTTCCTAATGGTGACCAAATTAGCTCTTACTTGCTGTTAAATATCTCATAGGCTACTAATACAGAAGAAAATGAGCTGTCAAAAGTTGTTTTCCATAGTACAAATGAGAGCACAAATAGGAAGGTGTATGTACGTTAATAAGCAGGGGAGTAATGATCAGCACGCCCTTGAGAAAAGAAACATTCCTTGAGCTTTCTGATAATCTGATGATACAGTTACGTTCCCTTGGCTATGAGCATTTAAAATGCAATTATGAAAATAATTTCGCCTGTGCAGGGGAACTCCTAAGTTGATGCAGCTCTACTTTGAAGCAGTATCTGAAAAAAATCCTTTTTTTTTTTTTTTTTTTTTTTTAATTCTAGACATCTCTATCATTTATATACATGACAAGCAACAACTTCTCTAATAATCTGAAGTAGACCTCACTCTTACTTATCATGTAAAGCCTACAAAGACCTATTAGATCACCACATCCAGGCTCTGCAGAGAGGGAAATTAATATTTTCCTTAAAAAATGGTGAAAGCTTGCTTTTTACAAACAGATTGTTCTCCAAGCAGAAACACACTTTCTGCTTCATACGCGACCTTTTTAAAACCAAAATCAGGGTTTTATTAAATAGACATATTAATATTAAAAGCTATATGTATGTAGATATGCATATGCATATATAATATAAATAAAGTATGGTTATCCTGGTAGAAATGCTTTTTCCTCCTATCTCATCTGCCCAGATGATTTCTTTATCCTTTGCTATTGATTTGTATCTGAAAATTAACATGGCTGCTAATTGCAGGATAAATCTTGACAGCACTTACTCCTTCAAGCAGTCTTTACCTAAAAAGTAGTAACACTGCATCAGCTAAAGGCCCACTGTGAGCAGTTGAGTCTGAGATACTCCACGACCTGTTTCCATCTGATGGTATCTGATGACACACAAACAAACAYGAGGAGCAATTTTTGTGAAGTGAGAAAAAAGCATTTTTTCCATCCCCAATGGCTTCTTTTCCTCCCATGTAAATGAACATTCCTGCTTTGAACCTATCTAAATGTCATTACATAGGCCAAGAGTGATTCAGAGGTTTTGTGTTATTCCTGGCATAATAAAGAAACTCTTTTTGCCCAAGAAATTTGCTTTCAGTTTCTGAAAATATGAGAATGCTAAAACTTTGCTTAAGCTACTCCACAACACACTATTTACTTCCTAAATATTGTTATGTATTTGACTTGGTGTAGTTTCCAGCTTGTAAAAAGCTTACAGTACTGCTAAAGACAGTTCTGTATCAGCTTTCTTACTCATCCACCTGCTGATGCATTCCTATGGGTATTTCTGTTAATGTTTTTAACCACGACTTCTGTGTGCTTTTTTTTTTACCATGAGTTAGCAAATGCTTTTTTTTTTTCACAGACTTTCAAAACAATAATATTTTACTATCTGAGCATACTCCATAGTCCTCATAATTCATCCTAAAATTAACCTCTTTTTCATAAAAGGTACAATTTAAACCATTTCCCCTTTGCAGCAGCAAATGAAAAGTATGCCTGAAACTTAAATGGACCTGAAGAACTTCAGTGATAAATTTTATGTTTCCAAATTGCTGGAAARGGTTACATTCCTACCATTCCATCCAAGATTCAGTACTTCTATTCAAGACTCTTTCTTTTAGACAGTGTGCATGAATAAATCACATCTGAAAAGACACATCCAGCAATAAAGAAWCAGACAACTTACATGGAGAGCAGCATATACGTCTAAAATGCTTCCCAGAGCACAGGAAGATTAAAAGGTTGATTATAAGTAATAGAAAGACAACAGGCGTTTTGGTATTATGATCTGCTAACACATTCCTCTTCTTCTATATTCTTGTTATTACCAACTTGGGTCAGTGAAATATTTTGGGTTTTTCGGTGCTTTTCTTTTTCTTCTCTAGTCTTCTCAGTACCTGTCTGCAGCAGAAGAATTGGCGACAATGCCGGTTGCCATTGATACCGACTAACACTTTCTCAGCAAAACTATTCAGCAAGAGGCAGAAGGATGGAGTAACATGAATTATTTCCTCCCCGCTCTAAGGTTAACTGCTTAACAAAGGTGCTTTCAGCACCTGCTCCGCCAGCACATACACCCTTGATCTACTGAACATAAGAAACGGGGCATGTTTCTCTGACAGGTCGTCAGCCGCGTGTCACTGCCTCAGGATCCAAAAGCGTCCTATACATCACGGACCCGGGCGGGTGACAACAATCCTTGTACAGAGCACACAAAAAGCCATTGCTTTAGTTTCTTAACTTTAGACACGGAGCCTTTCCAGCACCACAATACATCCGCGCAGCCTGAGGGTCGTGCTAAGCAGAGCTATTTTTAGGCAGTTTCTTTGTTATTGCGTTTCAGCGCTTACTTTTTAAACTCGGTACAGTTTCACCAGTAGCTGAGCTTAGAAGTGCAGCCACATGTCCCCTACTGCATAGAGACACATATAGACACATGAATGTGCGTATAGATACAGAATYGCTTTACTTTTGTAACAATGTAAGGAGGCAACGTTAAGACACACCGGCCAACRAGACTGTAAGAGAAAACACCTTTCTTTTTAAAAAAGCATCTGCGTGAGGGCTCGGCATCACTGYCACACACACCTGTGCGCTCCGCTCCTCTCCCCCAAACCGGCCACGTGCCTCCTCTCCACGCGGCTCCCCAAACGCCCGCCGGCCGCGGGCAGCCCCGCTGCCAACTTGGGGCGACGCGGCGGGGCCGCCCGCGCCGCTCGCGCCAACTCCGCGCTACCTGTAACGCGGCTCCCGCCGCGACGGCGCGCGCCGCCC
>NW_020454350.1:1180049-1263412 GCF_003342845.1 Nothoprocta perdicaria | reverse complement strand
ACCGACCGCGCGGCGGCCGGGAGCGGGTCCCGCGCTGCCCTCGCCGCTCCGGAGGCACCGGCCTGGGAAACTGGGCGCGATCCAGGCCGGGAGCACTGGGGAAAGAAGGACAACACCGGACCCACTCCATAAATATGGTCTCAGGAATCAGGTGCTGAACTCTCTTGTGATGAGGATGGAGAGACGGCACAGCCTTCCTCTAGTATGGAAAACATCCAGAATAAATAAAGTTGCATGGGAAATGGTACATCCGATCCCTCAGCCACCAAAGGGCTTACTTAGCCCTTCGGCTAATGGTATGTCCATCCCTCAGCCACTTACTTGCTGAGTCATCCAAACAGACTCGACATTATGTCCAGACCAGGTCACTCTTCTGCTAAGTTACCCATTCACAGATGATGTTTTTGCAGTCACATCAACGGTTAGGAACCGGAGGAGCATCAGTAGGTTTTCTGGGCAAATATGGACGCTCGCTTGCACCACAATTATTCTGTGAAACTGGAAAGTCTCTGGAAACTTAGGATCCCAAGTAGTTGGTCCCTCACTCTCAGAGGGGGTTTGTCAAAATAGGTGGCAGCCTGTCAAATTAGCATCTATGCTCCTAAAATGCCTTGTGACATAATGAGCACTCCACAGGGGAGCAAAACACACACATACCAAAGAAAGGTGACACCGGTTGTTCTCTGCTCCGTAAGGACATCCTTCTGATTGTCAGCTCCTCTTCCAACAGAAATAGTATTGACCTGCCAAATCACAAGTCATGCAAAGTGCCAAGCACAGCAAACATGTCTGCTTTAGGGCCTAAGGAGGCGACAGGGGCAGCAGAGATGTCCAACATGAGGGAATAGCTCAGGTACCCACAGGTTCAAATCTTTCTTGACTTCAATACACCAGTCATGCATTTTTCATGAATGACACTGGTGTGCAAGTTTGAGCTGGCACTATCCAAATGCCCAACCAACAGCAGGTTGTTGGTGGCCTGTTTTGCTAATTACAGTGGCCTGTTTTGCTAAAGAAATTGTGGACCGTAGTGCCTGAATTCAAAAAGGAAYAGCATCTAGGAAAAGACCTTTGGTCTCTGTGGATTCCCATGGCTTTCCACAGCACCCTAATCCTTTCTCAGTGTCTTCTGCAATTCTGCTTCGGAATAAGAATCTCTGATTTCTTTCCTTCTGCTGATCTTAAGGGTAGCTTATGCCTCTTTCTGCCTCTGCTCTCCAGTTCCCTCTGACCTTTGGCTTACGTGTATCCTCATCTTTCCACCCTAGTTGCTTTTGCCTCTAGCATGGTATCTTTGTAGCTGTTCAGTCTGTCCATCCTTTGCGCAGCTGTGTGCTCCTCTGACCCCCTTTTGTTTTCTATGAATTCTGTATCCCTTTTCACTCTGTCCCACAATGCTGCATTTTGAGCTGTATCATATGAATATAGACTACATTTTGACCATTGCCTCTGCTTTGCACAGAGCTGCTTGGTGAGAGCCCACTCAGGAGCAGAATAAGCTACTAAGATGAAGTCAAAGGAGTCAGTTGTGTGAATTGCACTGCATCCCGGCCTTTGGTTGAGCCACTCGTTAGCTCCTCTCTTGCCATTTCCTTCTGCTGCTGTTCTAATCTCTCTGCCCTTCTAGCTATAAATGTTTCCCAAATGAGATTTACAGAGATGGATTAAATCTGCACTTTCTGACCACTTAATTTTTCCATGAAAATCTTTGGACATAACCAGTTGCTGAGGTGTCAAAGAAGAATMTTCCCATCTGTCTGTAACGCAGTCACCAACAGATCCACCACAGCTGAGGCTTGCTGCAGGTTTGCCTTTGCTTGCTCTGTGCAATTAGAGAAGTGGCAAATTATATATGCTGGCTGAGGAAAAAGTTATGATTAAGGAGAGTAGGCAGGTGAAGAAGGAGTTCCCCCTGAACCCATATTAGATGCTCCTTGAGCATTTTAGGTGAGACACAGAAAAAAAAAAATGGGTTCAGCAGTCTTTAGATCAAACACTCAAGACCTTTCCCAGGCCAGATTGAACCTGTTTGGGGGCCCTGCAGCTTTTGCGTATCAGCTGTGTACATACAGGAATATTGTTGTTTAGGCTCACACTTTGGCTCAACAAAAGGCCTGTTGTGTGTGCGCACAGTGAGTAATTTTCAAATGCTCGTAACTTTCTCAAATCACAACCAATTTTCACAGGAGCTACATGCTGCAGTGCTCCTTTCTGAAGGTTGTTCTATGCAAAATATTAGCTTGAAGACTTTGGTAGTTTCACTAGTTGTTTTGTAACCTCAAAGATTTTAAAAAATAAATGAAAGATAAAATCCCACTTTCTTTTTTTTCCTTCACTCTTCTTGTAGTCAGAATTAGATATAATTTTGTTCTTTTTTTTTTATTTCTACAACTCTTTTTCTGAGGAGGGCTCAGTTCGAATCCTAGTGACACCTTCCTAACGTCAGAAAGACTGCGCCCAGCAATGTCTTCCCTGTTCTGTGACGAGATTTAGCCCTTGTAAGGCTGTTAATTCCCTCCTTCTGGGATATGCTTGTGGGAGATAGGAGCTCAGGCAGGACTGCCGTGGTCAGGGAACCTCATCAAGCCCGGAACAACATGGGAACAAAAAGGATGTTCAAGAACAAGCCACAGGCCAGACGATCTGGTATGGAGGGACATAAGTGGCTTCTGAACTAAAGGATTGTATATCCCTTTCCTTTAATAAAACTTTTAAGTGAACTCTGTTAAACCGAGAACAACAACCAGTTGCTGAAAATTTTATCCTTAGCATTTCATCCAATTCCAAGTTTGCCCTTTCCCATCCTTCAGCGTCATGTCTATGTAGTCTGACACAAGTGCTGGTAAATCAATGTCAGTTCCTTGTTTACTATATTCATTCTAATATCAAACCCACTTTAGAGTGTTTGGTAATTGATAATATTGTCATCAGTAGTAAAGGGGGAAGATTGTTCCAATTTAACTAACATCTTGTTAACAGAATAGACATTATTGTGTGACATACATATACATTATCTAGGGAAAATCAATTAAGAGCAAAAATATGTGATTAAAACATAATGTAAAATTATTATAAGCTTAAGCACACTGCAGTAAGAATGCTTTCAAACCTGTAAGACTGTAGCAGTTTTAAATTATTTTTTTGAACCTCATCCCTACCATGAAGATTGAGTGTCAGGTACTTTTTTTTTCCTCCTGCAGGATTTCAAGACTTGATTGCCCAAATGACAGTTTACTTGTTTTACTGTCACATACTTTTGTGAAATGCCATAACAAGTTGATTACAGGTTTCACATTTTGCATAGTGACAAAATCGTCTGTCATATAATAGTCTGATGCCTGAAAGCCATTTAACTAAGAAGCAGTTTCTACTGAAAATAATGATATTTGAAGCATTAAGATGGGTTTAAATGTGTACATTTTTAAAATAAGTCTTTGTTTTAACTGAACAAGAACACCAATATTATCCCTTTTAGACATTAATTTTAAGACTCCTACCTACATACGCTGGAGAGCTGAGACACATCATGTGCCCTGGCTACTCAAGAGAAAAATAGGCTATCTTTGCCTACTGTGCAGAGTTATTTGTTCACTGTGGCTGAACTCCACACCTCTTAGGCAACTTTACTGTGAACTGGCATTATTGAGAAGGATAAGATTTACCTTCCTCATTTGACATCACCCATCATCCATACCTCAGGTGAGATATCAGTAGTAACAGTAATAAGGATAATGCATTCGTTTAACATAGTTTCTTGATTTTCAGTGACTGAATTTTGTAAAGAATGTGATGTTACCATTTTTACCTAGCCATACTACCTAGATGAGGAATTTTCCAAGGGATGTTTTATTGATAATGAGTAGATGAAGTCCAGCTTCTATCTGCATGCAGGTGAACGGTCAAGGAGTTATCCATCTGTGAAGGGAACAGGATAGGGAAGCTCAAGCTGTTAGACTGAAGGAGCCATGTATCCCCAGCCCTCTAAAACTTTGTACCTACCATTATGAATGGTAGTGGAGAAAATCAGAATATTARCAGAACATGGGACAAGTTCTGAACCTCTCGAGAGACACTCATCTGACTTTGTGCAGTGTGAGTAGGCACAGGCCTCTCCATCAGCAGAGCAGTGTCCCAGGACACCTTTGACCTTCCCTGCTGCCACAGGAAACATGCTAAATCATTGCTGAACATGTTACCCTGCCAAACCGTAAAACAGCAAGGTTGCAACAACTCTGGGAATTCCTAGAAAACTCCAGAGTCCAGTGGAATGAATAGGAAAGGCTTTACTCTCCATGTTGTCTCGTGTCACACAGTGGCAGGATTACAAGRAGAAATGACTTCCTGGAGGCTCACTTACCATTGCTCTCTGTGGACATCATTTGCGCAATGTTTTTCTTAATTATCACTATAATGTTCTGTGCTTTTATTAGCCCATCTGGAAACAAGAGGCTAATAATGCTATTACTACTTTATTTTTAGTCGATGTTTTCCCATTTGTGGATGTTAAAGCACTGTATAGGTAAATGAATATTATTGATCCTGTGTTTCAGTTGCTCTAAGCGCTGAGATTTGAAACACTTCATATTCTAGGTACTTTGGTCATTCACTTAGTAGATTTTCCTTATCTGTCTCCTATAAACTTGTGTAACCTTTAGCAAGTCACTTAAACATTCTGCTTCTCGTGTACCTCATCTGGAAAATGAATGTGTGCTCATATCGCCTAGGGCAAAGAAACACACAGGAGGAATCATCTTCCTAGAGCTGGAAATTCCTCCTGCTTTTAAAATTGACCTAGGTGGAGGTCATATGTTTTTACCTTTTTTTATTATTATTATTTGTTGCAATAGAATCAAATATTTTTTCCCATTAGCAACACTTTTTAAAATATTCTAGCATTAATATCCTTGAAAATTTTCTTTTGCACTAGCTAGGGTCAAAAACTTATTTCCATTTCTTAGGTTTTGATTTTTTTTGGATTGCACTGAGGTACAAAAAAGTAAGAAGCTCATTTTTTAAAAGAAGTCATTTTAAATTATTTAASTTATGAAAAAGAATGACTATGTTTTATGAAAACTTTTTCATTATCATTGAACCTAAAATCATGGCATTTGAAAACCACCAAGTTATTTGCTTTCATGATGAAATTGTGGCAGAAATATGATTACAGTCCTAGAAATGGAGGAAAAAAAAAAATATCCCTACAGGGAAAGGGAATGAAGATTTTTCTTCTAAAAGAAAAAAGAAAGTGTGAGAAAAAAAAAAAAAAAAGGAACCTTTATATTGCACCTGTGGAGAAAACATGCTACCATCTGAACTGATGGAAGAGTCTTAGTAGGTATCAG
The DNA here is from genome assembly GCF_003342845.1 of Nothoprocta perdicaria. Lineage (NCBI taxonomy): Eukaryota > Metazoa > Chordata > Aves > Tinamiformes > Tinamidae > Nothoprocta > Nothoprocta perdicaria. The sequence continues at coordinate 1,258,070 of NW_020454350.1, read as the reverse complement.
CAATAACTAAACATTTATATTCCTTATAGACTGCAACCCGTCAAAAGAGGGCACTGTCTTCATATATACACAGAATATCTGAAATCAGTGGCAGCAGTTCTTATTGATGTCTGAGGATGCACAGATTTAAAGCCAGTAAAGCAAATTTGTCTCCTCTCCCAGGTGCCTGGGTCACGATGCAGATGCACTCCGGCAAGCTTCTTCTCCCGGAGTCCAGAGAACTGGTGCACTGGTGCCAAAAGAACAAACTGTGGAAGGTTGCTCATAGCTAGTGCAGTGTCACTTTGTCACACATGAAAATTAATGGGCTCTACAAAGGGTGAAAGGTAAGAGGGAAATAGAAAAGAAATGCAAGAGACCTAATGCAACACACTTCCTTTACTCTGACCTTTGTAAACATTTTCCATAAAGAGTGAAGCACTCTTTAAAAAAAAAAAAGTTTTTGTTTGTTTGTTTGTTTGTTTTCCCTCCTGGTCACAGGATTAGACTTGAGATCAGACTCCTAATCAGAATAACTAACTAACTAACTAAATAAATAAATAAATAGATAGATAAAACCCTTAATTTATCTGTTTATAACTTTTTGAAAGCTTTTTAGGCAGTTTTTTACAGTTGACAAGAAGAGCTTTTTTAACCCAGCTTGGCCTTTTGCCAGAGGTCACAGGTGCTCCCTGGGCTGATTTCTGGTTGAACTAAAATTGTGGGGGAAACAGAGATTCCAGAAGAAGRAAACATTTCGTAATCTGTTCCAAAGATTCAATGCAACGTATAATAYTAAAAACGAGCATTTTAGTTCTAGTCTAAAACTGTGCTAGTTCCATGCTTTTCAATGGCTGCTTTTTGCTGGATCTTTGTCTGCTAAACTGAAGGGTTCTTTTTAAAATTTGAGAAAAGTTTTATTCTTTCTATAAACTTGCCTGGACCATTCCTATGTCCATCTGTTGTATTCCTTGTGATAACCTACGGAGTTTGGTCTCCCAAGGCTATATTGCAAAGTGTTTTCCAACCCTCTAATTATTCTCATATTCTCACAGTTTCATTTCTTGAAACCTCTGTCAATTGCAGAAAAGTGAATTGAATACAATATATTAGTAATGCCTGTACTACTATCAAATGCCAAAATCCTAGTAGCCTTTTTGCTTACATCATCAAGAGGAGAGGTCCTGTCCAACTGTGCATCTTTCATGATCCCTAAGGGCTTTTTTTTCTGGGTCTCTTTCCCAGGATAGATTCCTCCATCTGTTAGCTATGAATTATATTCCTTGTTCTTGGCTGTGTGATTTCGCATTCTGCCATACTTGGACAGATACATTTCTCTGTGCTCAGCTTACCAAGCAACCTTAACTGCACAAAAGAGGACAGTAGCCAGTCCTCTTTACTATGAGGCATTCAGTCCTTTCAATCCTTTTTTTTTTTTTTTTTTTTCAATTTCATATAGCTTACTCATGGCAATTTCATTTTTCCTTCCATGTAAAAATAATTAAAATGGTAAATATTACAAGGCGCGATTGGCACATTCAGTGGTTGTTTTACACCTCAAATTGCATTTTGAGACGTATTAGCTAGCTACTTTTAAACTCATTTGTTATGCTCCAAGTTGATTTTTCATCACTCCAGTTTCTTAATCAGATGGTCATCAAAGTGAGCTCACAAAAGTCTAAACATTTTACACCAGCACAATTACCTTCATCATCCAAAGTTTGTAATCTCATCAATAAAAGCCATCAAGTTAGCTTGACAAGATCTGCTTTCCATAAACTCATGTTGATCAGCATTAATTATATTATCCTCCTTTAATTCTTTATTAATTGAGTCTTATGTCAGCTCTTTCATCATTTTGCTTGGGATCAATGTTAGACTGACAGATATATAATTGCCCAGGTCATCTCATTTACCCCTCTAAAATATTGGCAAAACATTAGCTTTCCTCTTCTCCTCTGAGGCTTTCTTTGTGCTCCAATTCTTATTGAAAATCAACATTAATAGTCCAGAGAATTTCTTTGCCTGTTTTTTTTTTTTCTTCTGAAACTCCTCAATGAAAATAATGAAAATTATTTGGACCTTTTTGGTTTGGAAAATGTGTGCCTTTAATTCTCTGGAGCAACTACTGGAACAGAAAGTGCTTCAGCATCACCTTGTGATAAAATTACTACTTTTTCCCCTGCTAAACGCACATCAGAGCTATGCATTGAATATCTGTGGCTTACCTGCATTATTACTCTTTATTCTGTGATTCCCAGCTGCTAATACAAAACTCATACTGCTTTCCTCATTTTATTTAATATACTTAAAAAAAACCCAGTCTCTCCTCCTAAAGACCTGAACAGCCTTGGCAGCTCTTAATCACCTTTTCAGTGTCATCATTGATTCATCTTGATTTACCTGGATCTGTTGAGTTCCATTATAAAATGACTGTGTATTATTTTACATTGTTTCCTTTATCTACTTTCTGCAGTTCCTTCTTCAATGTACTTTGAATGCATACAATGTATATTCGTGCAGGGTGGGTTTTTTTTTTTTTTTTTTTTGACATGGTCCTTAGTTTTTGTCAGTTCCTCTGAGATCAATTCATTTAAAGAAATATATACACAGTTATGATTGGTCTTTGTTCTTTGTTCTCTTTGCAAGTAACAAATCTAGGAGTATTCATGTACGTGACCCCTAGTTCTTAACTGGTAAGATGAGGTCTAGTATAAAGTAACCCTCTGTTAGATGCAACACTTCTTGAATTAGAAAGGCCCCCCTTTCACCTTTTAAAATTCAAAATAAATTTCAGAAATTCTTCAGTGTATGTTGCTTAGACTGGAGTCCCTCTGATACCAAAACTTCTTATTCCTCCAACATTTTACACAGGTAGTCAGCTCGGCATCTGCTTTACCTCTGTGATATGGTAACTCATGGCAAATTCCAGCTGATACTTCATTCTCTGTAAGTTAAATATTCACCCATAATCCTTCAGTATTGATTGCTTCTGTATTATCAGCACTTGGAGAAAGGTAATGCCATTTTTGAGATGAAGTGTAATTTTTCTCTTTTCCTCCCTGTTTGATTTTTCCTAACTAGATTACAACTGGAGATTCCAACATTCAACATGCTACATGCAGGTTGTCCAATCAAGTCTCAGTAATACCAGTGAGGAGAAATTCATGTGCATAAAGGTCCAATTCTCGGTTACTAGCCAGGTTCCTAGCCCCAGACTATAGACAATTAAAGACAAAGACTATAGACAATCTATCTTGTTACCTCTAACCCATTCCATCATATTCTTCTTCTTTAGACTCTTGAAAATAAATCATGCTGTTTCTAACATGTAACACTCACAAAACATTGAGACACAACTAAACTTACAAATGAGCAGTCACCTTTTAGCACTGTTGCCTGATTTCAGCATCTCCAGTTCTTTTCGTAGGTATCGTCTTCCAAGACATGCTGTAAAATCTAGAGTTTCTCTGAAGAGAAATTCTTCAGAACTTCAGATTTTGCCTTAAAAGTGTACTATGAAATGATTGATACATTTAGGCATTCAAAATTAAACATTAAAATGGCTAAAACATTAAATAGCTGTGTTCTTTAAAGTCCTATTTTGTGTATCCTGTTAAGATTTATTACAGATTTTTTTCAGTTGCTCTTAAATGCACTGCAGATTTCAAAGTGATTTAATTTCATTTTTTTTTTTCTTTAGCTGTGGCAGATGTCAACTCTCTCAGTTTTCTTACAATTAATGTGCTTTCCAATTTTTCATGTTCTGCCTTAAGGTTAGATTTGAACTAGAAAGGTTTGTCAAYTCCTGCAACCACGGGAGCTGAGGCTTTAGTGTAGTAGTTCCTACATTTTGTCATTTTTCTTTAGGATTTGTTGTTTCTCCCTTCTCCATATGCCCCTTTCTGATGTTCAAGAATCTGACTCTCAAGAAAATGTGGTAGGTGATGGCGATACAATGGTAAATAGTACTTTCTAGAAACATCATTTATTTCTGAGTGTGTTAAATTCTGTAAAAGAACTGTCTCTTCCTCGGCAATTTTTTTAAACATTGTGGCATGATTTGTTACTCATTAGGAAGATTCCACATAAAATAAATAATCCAGAGTAAGACTGTATTCTCCAATCACATTTTATTCTGGTTCCTGTTGTTCCATTCCTTTTCTTTATCACTTTTTCTTCAGCTGTTTTACTCGATGACACAGTTCTTTTCACACATATTGACTCACTTTCTTTCTGCTCTCACTACCTGGAGGTGTTGCTTCTGTCGCTGAACTTTCTTCACTTCACTGAGATTCCTTCCTCACAAACTCTGTGGTTCATTTACAGATAATTCGTGCAGAAAACTCCCAAGGTTGACTTTTTGTTACTTTAAGGATTTTTTCCCATTAATTTGTGCTTTTTTTCTTGGCGTATAAAACAGGGTTAGAGCACTCGGATCACCTGACAGAACTGGGGAAAAAATTCTGCAGCTATGTTCAGCATTTTAGCCTGTGGCTACAGGCTAAAATTGGATTTTTTTTTTCCACTTGTGCTATCTTCTTATTGTACTATTTTGTTTAAAAAACAAACAACCATTGTTTTTGAAATCAATTAGCTCGAGATGTAGAGGTGTCTCTTAAAAAATGGACTATTATGAACATACTCAGTTACAATGTYTTCACAGCTATGCCTTTTCTGTGACCAACAAGAAACATTTTGTTATTTTCTCTTTAGACTTCCAGACTATAAGTTGCTCAGTTTCCCTGATCTAAGTACTTAAAGTAACAGTAGAGTAGCAGTAGAGTAGTAAGAAAAAACCCTTAAAAGTTCTGTGGTTTCCAAATTTTGGTAATCTGTCTTGACCTGTGAGAGGAAACCAGCTGTTTTAAGATGCCAATGAATATGGAGGAGAATACAACCAAGACATGAAGATATTTCATCCATACACTTTTGGCATTACTAGGCTTTCCTATTATAAGTGGTTCTGAGACTGTATGCTACTTGATTCCATTTTTTAATTATCTAAAAATGAGATGGGAAATGAAATGAAAATGAAAAAAAGAAGTATCAGAAGTGAAAACATAAGATGTAAAACTTCATTTTTCTCCTTATAGTAAGAAACTTCTCCAGCAAATATGCAAAGTAATAATGTTATAACATAAGAATAAACAATCTTGTTCTCCATGCCCTCTGCAAACTATGTTATTAAAGCAGCTTTCATTTCATCAAACAAGATTCTAGGCATGGATAGAGCTGACTGGGATAATGCAAATCATACCGAATAAAGGAATATGATCAATGTTACATTATTTTTTAACACCAGTTTGTATCAAGTGAATTCATTTCTTTCTAAATTTCCCTGCTTTGTCTCTCCCTGATGCAATTAGTTTGGGTGATTCCCTCAAGGTGATCTCTTTACAGCATATATATGACAGTCACCATCTTGATCAACACACTGGGTCTTTTAAGACTTATACCTTAACCAGAAGCAAATACAATCCATAAGACTATAGACTTCCCTGTCGCCCCTCATAACCCGTGCAAATCTACTGCAGATGCCACACTGCATGCAATAGGTTTATGGGTGCCTGAAGCACACTGCAGTTGCAGCTCTCACACAGGCAGCGAAAACTCTTTTGTATTTTACTGCACAGCCCCTTTTCTATYCTGTTTATTTCTGTTAAAGCATGCCCATCCTTTTTTTTTTAACCAATTTTGCAGCAAGATGATTAACACCTTCATGTAGTTGGAAGCATAGAAGTTCTGCTTGTGTTATGGGTGTGACTTTTTGAGGTAAACTCTTCTACAATTTCACAGGCACAGAAGTTAGCACCATCTTCCTTGGGTCATGGGTTAGCTCAGCTTTTGGGTTAGCTCAGCTGAAGCACTAGCAAAAGGATAAGAAGACTTTTCATGGAATAGGCTAACAGCAAAWTTTGGCACTGACTCTAATTCTGTTAAGAGAAATGAAGATACAGTCTGTGTCCCATAAAAGCACACTATCTGCTGGGATTTTGGGACCAAATAGAAAAAGTTCAATTGTGGCTGTGTTGAAAAGCCTAATTTCATCTGTATATGTTTTGTTTTGTTCTTTTTGTTAGTAAAAATGGAGTATGTAGATGCAGGCTAGAAWAYAGAAAWAKRAKTKWMSKWWTGTACGTTTTTAAAAGCTATCTGGATTTCTTCAGCTCACAGAATTYAGATTCATAGACATTTGAGACTGACTACATTGATTGTCCTATGCCCAGCTGGCATATTTTAAATATAGATGGTCAACAGAGCGTAAATATGTTGTCCATGTGCATTCTGACAGCACATACATCAGAAAAAAAAAAAAAGTTTCAGTAAAAAGAACATGAAGCAATTGTCACAAAAACATTTTTATACCACAACTAGTCATCTGCCAGCAAGTTGCCAGAAACAGTGTTAAAAATACTGTATATATTCAGCTCAAAGTGTGTTTACATTTGCAATATGTTCTTTTATGTGAAAGAACAGAGACAGAATAAAAGGAGAATCCTTCCCTTGGTAATGACTATTTTAATATGTCTGCCCAAAGCTTTGTAAATAATGCAGCACTGTAAAATTTAGTCATAAGAAGTAACCATTATTTCTCAATAAAACATAATAATTTTTCCATTTCACCTGAAATATAAATGTCTATAAACATTATATTTATCTCTACTAGCGTTTGTTCTCCTCATGTCCTAATACAAGCAATATGAAGATTTATAACATCTCAGAGAATTACCCTTTAGTATACCTGCTTCTCTGGTTCCACTGAAAGTTGCACTACTGGAAAGGGATTTTTAACCTTTCAGCAGATTGGGTCAAGGTCACAACACAAACAGGACATCAAGACTTTTTTTTTGATTGATTGATTTTGTAAATATCCATCTTCAGTGGGATTCTGAAAGATATATCAGTGGTCAGTGAAAGATGATACTCATCAAAAAAGGCCAAGAACTCTTTCACAAGATTCTTAATTGTTTTCTTAGAGGAAAGGCATGGTGAGAATATGGGAGAAGAACATTTCCAATTTTGTGTAACTTATTCTTTCTAAATAAAGGGGCAAGTGATTATAAAGTAWTTTTTTTTTATTATACTATCTTGAGAGAGAGCCTATAACTGATGACTGCTGTATTGTCAAGGGACTCTCTGTTCTTACTTATGTATAATATGCAGCCACTGCTTGGCCACAAGATGCGAGTGATGCTCCTTGTGTCAAACTGGATAATATTTGCATTTCTTTTATTGACCTAGTGAATAACAGTGTGTTTTGTTACTTGCAGTTGGGTGAGATCAAAATATTTTTAAAGGGAGCACGTAGGAAAAGGAAAAAAGCAGCAAACCTAGGATTATACAACACAGAAAACTATTATAATAAAGGATGCCTCTGAGACCTCTTCCAGGCTGGCAAATTTTAATTCTCAGGCCATTTAAAATGAAACTCCTTCTTTGCATTTTTAAGTTAAACATCTCCATGAATATGAAATAGGGAATCAAAAATATGCTTCTACAATTAGCTGCTTGTGAAGTTCTCTTAGAAATGCATGACAGGCCATAGTTCATTCATCAAGTGTGAGCAGACGATGAAGATGTGGCTGAACTTCTGTTGTCTGTAGTGTGGCTATATGTATTTTTTTTTTTTTCTTTTTTCTTTCTATACTCCCCAATCTTTCTATACTCTAAACAATTGTATAGTTTATACTGTAGTTTGTAGTTGCAGGATCTACTGCACATCATAATCTGGAACAGGACATGTTAAAGGACTCTCATGTTACACATAACAGGTCATTGAGGTACACGGTATTGAGTCATAGCAATGAGTATCCAACCTACTAAAGATTCAATGAATTCAGGTTTAAAAATGTTTGCGTATAAAAAGAACTTGCAGAGCTTCTAAGCACAAAAGTAAATTACTTTTCTTCATCTCCTCTTGACAAGSTTCAGATACATACTACTCCATTTTCACAGAAACTGTCCTAAACTCAGGTTATGCTGTAGTTACAGAATGTTTCTCATGTCCCTGATGACAATGTGCCACTCTGCAAAGAGATGCCAGAAGACGTAAAAGTCAGCTTCAACAAACCAACTTTTTTGTTGTTGGTGGTTTTTTTTTTTTTTTCCTATTTGAGAAGAAAGGTAGATGATTCTTGTTTCCTGCTGCAAATAACATTGGAATATGGACATTGGAAATAATATTATACTGTTGCTAATAAATATACAGTCCTGGGAACAGGGAGGTCTAAATTTCCAGCTCCATCCTGAGGACTATTCCAGATTTCAACTASATTTTTACATTTAGAAATACATAACCTTAAATAAATAATTTGAAAATAGCTTGAATCTGATCACATTTTTTTTCCTAATGCATATAATTATTTCAAAAATAGATAAATAAAATTATGTAATGATATATATGAGAATAGTCATAACACTGAATTGAAAAGTTTACTTAAATTGTCAATAGTAGTTAGGTAAGATGGCTTTTACTGAGTCACTGGTAGGTTAGTYTATTTTGCTTCTTCAGTAAAAGCCCAGAAGAAGTGGGAATAAATGGCTATTAATCAAATAGGAGACAGTATTTTTATTTTTGCAAATACCATAGGGAATATTATAATACAAGTTTATTCCATAGAATTAATGTTCTGAATTTCATCATGATGAAGTGAGTCAGTAAATGGCAAAGCAGATATGCAATGTGATATTTCATCTACCAAAAAAACCTGAATTTTTGCTTTGCATATGCAATGTACATATATTAACAATGTGATAATTGCTTGTGTCTATAGAGTTTTGGGCTGGCTACGCTTGAAATACTGTGATCAGTTCTGGGCATTTCTATAATAGGAATGTACTGAAAAATTGAAGGCTGATCTGAGAAGTATCCTAAACTGTATTCAGGGACTTTGAAAGAAGAGTGAAGATCAAAGATCAAAGAAGAAGATCAGAGAAGATCAAAGATCCTATACAGTACACATTAAGGAATGGAACAACCAGATCACTGAGCAACATTGAAAACCTGACCAGCATAAATACCACAGTTAACTCAGCACTCAGGCTTTTTCTGAAAATATTTAATCTAAATATTTCCAGTCTAAACCAGTAAGCACGAACATTGATGTAGATTTTTCAACAGATTAGAGAAAGGAAAAATATTAAATTAAAACTGGTCCTAATATTCCAATTATAGTTATCACAAAGCTTCATGGATGAGAACTTTTACCTCCTTAATTATGTATGCTCTGATTTTGTATATGAAGATCAAAAATGAATTAGGAAAGTCACTTTGCTTGTAAGAGTGAAAGATCTGATGTTTTGAAGAAAGAATCCTTCAAAGGAAAGTGGGAGGAACTAGATAATAAGCTTTTCAAAGCTTTTTCCAAATGTAATTACACTAAGGCCAACTTAATGAGAAACAAGTTAGCATTCGACAAATGGAGATAGTGCCTGGCCTCGTCTAATGAAAGGAGGATATCTGTAGTGTCAGCATCTCCCTCTGTCAGATTGCCATAGAGTACCTCCCTAGTCAATAGAGACCAATCATTGCAATGAAAAGAGGGTATAGATCTACCTCATCCCCAGTAGACTCTATGTTGTCTATAGAAACCAGGTTTCAATTTACTATAAAGGCAGTTTAGGGTGAGTACTTTTTATACAGACTTCACCCTCCAGACAGCTAAGGTCAAGATGCTGAACCTGAGAGAGCTGCTGAACCTGAGTGAATAGCATTATTGTATATTAAAACTTTTGTTTATGGGTTAAACAAGGCAAATTTTTTTCATGTTCTCTGCCTTAAAACTAGAAAACAAAATGTCAGGGGAGAAATCGCAGGGAAATTATTATGAATATAAATGCTTTTCAGTTAGTAGAGCATCAATGGAACTAATATAGAATCTTGGATGTTTTCCTTTCAGGTCAATTGGCTGCAATCTGGCTTCACTCAACTACTCCCTACGTGTTGAGATCAGATATTCTCTCTGAACATGCTCAGGTCAGTCCTGTTGTATTACTGTATGCAAGGTTATAGGTTATATTATGACAAGGGAGTCTTTGCATTACATTTTTCTTGTAAAAGGAGAACAGTAAAAATGTCTATACAGGTCATATTTACTCAGACAGATGTATTGCCAAGTGTTCATGCTCCTGTTASAGTACAGGAGCAAATGTCTGCTTCTTGAGATGACTTTACAGCAGCCAAATTGTAAAAACCCTTTGGGGCTTATGACTCCAAAATCTGCAGAAATTCAATTTAAGCTGGAACAGCTATGTAAGTAAATAAGTTATGCCATAATGGCCTATTAGAGTATAACAATATGTTGCCTTTTAGATAACTTTCAGTTTGCTAATTTGAAAATTGCAACCATATGAAAGCCTTCAGAGTGACAGCACATTTGTTTGTAGTCCAATATTTGAATATGGCAAATACTAGTTCTATTAAGTTATTGTAAAGCTAAGCATCTAAATCAGACACATTTTCTTTCTGCATGAACGCAAGGYGTAATGCTCCATACTTTGCTGATATCTGCATGATTAACTACTTTTGTTTTCTATTTACCACTGAAAGTGATGTTCTTGAAACCCTATCTGAAACCTTCCAACTTCCATTCAGGGACATTTCTCCCTGAATAATGACCAAAGAGCAATATATGTCAGGAATCTCTGAGGACCCCAATTTTTAAAGTCTCATTAGTAGTGTCTTAATTAGATGTCACCCAGGTTGGCATTGACATGTTAAGCTTATATGGAATGCACTGGAGGGCAACTGATGTGCTCTCAAAATGTCAAATAATGTATTCAGCTTCCAGAATTTATGATACTTTTGCCAGAAAATCCTGGTCTAAGTTAAAGAAAATGGTCTTACCTTCTGTCCTGCTTTAGCTCTCTTAGCGAGCTCTGTGGTTTTCCCTTTATTTCTAGGGGAAAAGAATGTCAATTCTAAACATTTAACATAAGAATACTCCTCTTTAGAAATGCATTGAAATTGCATTTCTGTAAAAAGTATTTCTACATATATATATATATATATTTATATATCCTTTCATTTCTCTTTCAGACTTATGTATTTGTATCTTTATATGTGATTATATATTTACATATCTGTATGCAAAGAGCAATATACTTATGTATGTTAGAAAAAGCAGTGAAAAACTGCCTTGCTGAATTTACATAATTGGAAGCTCTAAGATTATTAAGAATGTGTGTCTGCTTTGTTACTATCGTGATCCTAGCAGAAATAAATAATTTGTTTTTCCTAGCCTACTTAGTGAAAAGTATTCTTAGCAGAAAAGTTATCTTGGTAGAAAAAGTATCTTACTGATCCTAGCAGAAATAATTTGCTGCTTCTAGCCTACTTAGTGAAAAAAAAAAATGGTAGTGTCTGTCTTCAGTAGGGGGTTGGACAAGATACCAGAGGTATGAGATACAGAGGTTTCATTCAGGCTAAATTATTTTGCGATAGCCCACACAAGCATGCATGGACATGTGCATGCATACACTTTTCCTAAAGAAAAAAAAAAATAATTATAGAAAATCCTTGGCAACAARGAGTTTACATGTTCCTGGTGGCTTGATAAAATGGAGGAAAAAATTCATGCCCATCTAAAGGAAGGGTATATACAGAACAATATCTATACATTATATCATTATATATTAATATGATATGATATGATATAAATTATATAACAATATAATAATATGTAATATATATACAACAGAACTATCATCAAGTTTTCAGGTAAGTAGAGAGAAGATGCTTTATTCTGTGATGAGCAGATCACAGAGCCATTTTTCTATGGCTCGGCAGGAGAAACTTTTCTACAGAGAAAGAAGTCCAAAAAATCTGGACAACATTTACTTTATGTTATTGCTATATACAATTTGAAAAAGATAAACATTATTATGATATCCTGTAAGAAAGTCTTCATATAAGAAGTCTTTTGAATTGCTTCAAACTCTGATTCTGTGYCTATGTCAGTAGGAATCTTTGCAACTAAATGCATGTTTGATCTATCTGAAAAAAATGTGGAGTTTATAATTTATTTTATGTCCTCTGAGATTTTACAAAACAATTTTATAAAACTTGAGTCCTATTTTTTATCCTATGAGCCCTATGCTATTTTTTTTCTCCAGTAAATATAATGTAGAACAACTAAAATTAAAGTTAAAAAAATCCCCAAAATTTCTCCAAAGATGTCATAAATGAGACCAGCATAAGTTACAGACAATAGAGATACAATACAAAGCTACATTCAAAGGTTTGTGATGAAAAGCTTGTTTAATCGCTTTTTTTCTGRGTCATATTTGAACCCTACTGATTTAAAATTTCCCCAATAGATTTTTTGACTGTGGATCAGTTGTCCCTTACACAGACTGATCATACACTCTTTGAAACTTTTGATCAGTAGTGTTCAAACTACTTAGGAGAWGGTATGTTACTTAAGCAGTAAAGTAGTTCAGACTACTACTAACATATGATTCACAAAAACCATATTACTCCATGTCCACTCTGGTTTTGTCATACGCAGTGAATAAAATTGGTTATCAAAGCAAGGAAAAGAAGTTCCTAGTGGAAAAAAAAAAATGTATAAATGATAAATTAAAAGTCAATTGAAAAAACTGAATAGAACTACCCTCCACCTATGCCATCAACATCTGTTGACTAAGTCGGGCAGTAACACTCCGTGATTAAAAGTAGTCTGTTGTCAAGCCCTGAGTGGAATACCAGCTGGCATGAAAACACCTATTTTCTAATAAAGAAGATGATACTCTTTTACAGGAGATGTAGTGATGTGTTGCCAATATTTTGAGGGGTTTCCACTCAAAATATATGTTCCTTACTCTGTGATAAATTCTTTTTTTAGTGAAGACTTTTATTACAGAGAGTAAAGGTAAGGTAGTGGGAGGCATGTTAGCTTATTTGCTTTCTTAAACAGAAATATGTTATTGGAAAAATAGCAAAAGAAAGAAGCAATTCACTATTTGATAAACACCTAAGCAACACTAAGTTGAAATTKCTTGTCATATGGCTTGTTCCTGAAAATACCTCTCATATATTGATCTAATACAACAACTGTCACCTGATATGGTTTATAAGGTCAGAGATGTTAGGACAATAGTTAGCACAATAAATCAGAATCTATTTGAGCATAAGAGCCAAAGCAAAAATATTTAGCTGTTCTGTGGTAGCAATCATGAGATTGGGGGTGCAATAGGCTTCTCATTGCTTCATGCCTCAGTCAAGTAATTGCATATACARTGCTCTGCTTTTTCAAGAAACTGATTAAACCTAACACTGTAGTTGGAAAACTCACGCCAAAGAAAGAGAGAAGGAGGCTTTYAACATAAGGTACCTCTCCCTCTTGCAAGTACATCTCTCAGAGACTAGAAGGAGCCTCTCGGAGCCTCTTGGAGACTAGAAGGAGCCTCATATTTTTGACAAAATATAAAAAAATCTCATTTCCCTGCTCTGAGGTTGACAAAGATACATCTGCAATTTAAACTTGGCTCAAATCAAGTCTTGTCACTGTGGCAAACTGACCATCTACCCATTTTCTTTGCCAAAGTGAAAACACTGTGTTYTTACTACTTGATTATTTAAACCTTTATATGGGTAATAGCCTGGCTTCTCTTTAGAGCAGTGCTACTGCCACCGCAGCTAGAGCTGCTGTTTGGGGACTTGACTAACAAACCTTGAGGTAAAATCTTCTCTAGTCTTCTCAGATTGCAGTAAATTTACCATCTACCAGAAGAGCTGTTGCAGCCTTTCACACAGAGACTTGTTTCTTCTGTTGGACAACCATCTGCTACACATGCTGTTATTACTGAGTTTTCACCAGCTATTCCAACAGATTTTCAAAATCTAGATGACTTTTGGGGCAGGATAAACTGTTGCACTCATTCCCCTATCTAGTCCTTTTAGACAGTCATAAATTCAGCCAAGCAGAAATCTGTAGTGAGATGCTTACTGAGAGTTATTGCTATTTTATAGCTTAATTAGTATGGTTAATTATATTTTGTAATTATACCATGTTTTGTTTCTATAAACAGAGAGGTCACAATAACGGTAATCAGATCTACTGTACAGTTTAACTAATGGCTATGTAATTTTGCAGTTAATTTATTTTTGTAATTTTAAGGCAATGTACTGTCAATAGAACTTGGATTGTGATTGGCCTACCTTTTTACCCATTTCCCAATGCAACCTCTTTCTTTTAAGGTTTRTTGTTATATTCACCAGAGATTACTAAGTTCTATTTTTGCTCATTTTTTTCCCATAGTCCCTTAAATCATATATAGACATCTAAATATTATGAAATGGTTAATTGATGAATTTCATTTACTCATCTACTTAAGAATGGAGAAGTATGTCCAAGAAATAGAATATTAATACACATACAGCATTTGGTTTAGTCTATCAGAGCAGGTGTCCTTTTTGTTGCTCTATTAATTTTCAACTAAAGCATCTTTTTTGTGTGTTATGTACACTTTTAATGCTGACATGAACAAATTGTTTGGCCTATTAATAAAAGATGTTGCTAAAATAACTAACTTTTAAAGTTAGCTTCTATTTTATCAGTAGAAAAAGTAATGTTTTTGCATCTAAATGCACTCTGATGAATACACCTGCATAAAAATATGTTTTCTTGATGAATCTAGGCATATAAATGTGAATTTGATTCAAAGCTGGGAGTAGGATTTTAATCACATGAAATTCTAAAAGTTCAGGTGACATTTTCAATTGCTGTTTCAGTACTATTCTCTTGATTATTTTGATCACTATCAGGTCTTTGATTTCTTGGTTATACAGCAGTGGCTAATCTGACACATTCTTAATTTGCAAATTGAAAAAGAAATTTAAATTCCATGAACCTAACCGAACTGAATTTGCAACATGTGCTATTTAGCCTTTTAAGGAAAGATTTTTTTTAATAGTGCTATTTATTTTTTTTACAATCACATGAATGAGTGAATGATTCAAAGAAAATGCATCAACATAATAGATATAATATTTTATAAGTGTCTAAGGAAAATATTTTTGTTACTAATTTACAGTCATAATAGTTTCACACTACAGCTCCATACATATTCACTATAAGAACGTCTTTCTAGTTAGTTGTTTCTCTAATGCCAAAGCTTCTCACTTAATATTTCAAGAGGAGTGCTGCAGTTTCATATCTTTGAAGACAATAAACTTCATGTATAAAGAAAAATAAATATTCTCTTGTGAAGATGGACAATGAATCAATAATAAACTCCTGATTCCTTTTTTGAGACCTTTTGATGTTCCTCTGTCAGCAAAGCCTATTGAAAAACCTATAACCAAATACAAAATAGAGTAACTACTACAGAGGATGTGCCAGGATATATAGTAGGTAATATTTTTCTAAGAATGAAATTGTTACTTTGTATTACTTATTTTATACAGTAAAAGTTTGTGTTTAGAAGGACGATGTCTTGCCATTATTAATTCTTTTGCATATTTGATTAATATTTAAAGCACATTTTTTGGCTTCAGTCAACTAAATATGTCATGATTTAAACTTATGTTTCATGTATGAACAACAGTGACCTCATGTGGCTATTGCTTCAGGGATACATGTATCAGGAAGTACAAAAGTAACATATTTGTCTTSATGTTAAAAGTATAAAAATGTTAAGTGATGCCCACTGCAGCTCATTACACTTTTCTTGTCTTAAGGCAATGTTAACTACAATATGTCCTCTACAGTACTGCTTAAGAAAGGAGCTCGATAAATGCAGCAATGAAATTGGCCAACAAGCTTTTTTGTATGCAGTTAAACTGTAACTACTACCACATCCAAGAGATATCTGCTCTGATCACTCTGGTAATTATCAGGTAAAGACTAAAAAGTGTTTTTTACTTGACACCATGATTTAATTTTTTTTCTGACTAGTCAAAATTATGTTCAGGCAATGCTGTGTACAAGGTCCCATCTCATATAATCTCCCATACTCTGCTCTCCTCACTTTTCCTTTTCCACATTTTTCCCTTCCTTTCTTTAATATCTTTATTCTTGACATATGAATATGTGCATTTTTCAACATTTATTCAGAAATATTACCATAGGGCTATTCCATTCCAAATATATTGACTCTTTTCCACAGTTGTTAGGGAAGCTTTTAAAGAATACCACCTTTTTAAAAAAAAAAAAGTCTTGAGTCATCTCACACATTGTATCTACATGGCATTAATATTTTAGTATGAAAAGCATAACAAACTGGGTGCCAAGGTCTTTCTTGCATAAGAAGATACAGAGGCAGTGAGTAATTCCCACCTAATGTTCTGCTTGTTCCACTAATAATGACCACAGAAAAGTAATCTTTTTTTTTTAATTTTATTTTTTATTTATTTACATTTATTCCTATAGATTAAATATAAGTCTGTAAACTATGGGATAGATAAGTGGTTATATTTCTGAAGCCACATAGTCGTTGAAAATACCTATTGGACAGTGCACACCTTCACAATCTGTGATATAGAYGCACTTGAACTTGCTTCACAGAAACTAGATGGACTTGACATGATTCTTCATCTACAAATTTCTGCAGCCATTTCTGAGAAGACTGGGAACTGTTGTGAAGAAGTTTTGGCCATTGCATAAATAAATCATCTTTTACTAAGAAGTTCCAACCAACTTCAGTTCTGTGTAAATTTTTCCAGACCAATATGAATCCAGCTGGACTTCTCTGTATCTTAATCTTTAGCTTTCCTGGTGGGAAAGAGTATTAGCTTGTAGAGCTGTGCTATGTAAAGTGTGGCCTGCTTCTGGACTTAACGACGACTCAAGTTAAAGCTTGAGGTCATAAGCTGACACCCATAAGCGGAAGCAGAAAGGAGTACAAGAGCATGACACAGAGCTTGTGGAAGAAGAATCTGTGTACAAATACCTGAGAGAAGAATGTGGATGAGAGGAGAGGATGGATCTTTCATTCTTGTCAGGGGTGGCCAGTGACAGGACGAGGGGTAATGGGTATAAATTAAAACAGAGGCAGTTCCATCTCCATATGAGGAAGAAATTTTTTAATTTTAGGATGACAGAGCCCTGGAACAGGATGCCCAAAGAAGTTGTGGAGGCTCTGTCTCTGGAGATCTTCGAAACCCACCTCAATGCCACTCTGTGCCACATGCTCTAGATCTCCCTACTTGAGCAAGGGGATTGGACTAATGATCCCTAGATGTCCCTTCCAACCTCAACCATTCTGTGATTCTGTGATGTAGTCACCATAAATATGCAACTTGCATTGTTACGGCTTTTCTACTACTTTGGGTATTCCAGCATGACAATACTGAAAAAGAAGGCACTGACATACTGGAGCGAATCCAGCTAAGGATCCAGGATGGTTAAAGGGCTGGAGCACRTGAGGTACAAGTTGAAGCTGAGAGAATATGGCTTTTTTAAGTTTAAGAAGAGAGATTAAGGGGGATCTTACTTCTCCCTTGAATTCCTAAAAGACAGAATGTAGGGAAAAAGGATCTAGACTCATTTTGGAGATCAGCAATGGTAGGACAAGAGAGAAGAGTCCCTAGTTACAAAAATCAAATACTGTAACCAATTTCCCAGAGAGATGCTGAAATCTTGCCCTGAGCGACTGCTCTAAGCTGTCTATCCTTTAAGCAAAGATCCAGCAGCAGAGAACCAAATGCAGAATTGTTTTATTAATACATATGGCAGATGACAATATTATCAAATTGCTCTGCTTTAAGGGAAATCTCTCTCAGCACCTTAAAAGTACTAGGTTGAACAGAACATTCAGTAGAGAAAGGTGGAGAACAGCAAAGAAGGATGAGTTTAAGAGCCTCATTTTAATGGGAGAAGCAGTGGGAACTTTCAGAGAAGGTCTTTCAGGTAACTAACAGCAGTCACTAAGTCCCCAACACAAGACAACTGTTTCCCCTGAATCAAAAATGAGAGGACGTTGCCAACTAGTTTTTGAATATATACACATATTCATTGAGTATGTGTTTGTTCATGTGTGTTTGTGAAAAAAAAAAAAAAAAAATAAAAATAAAAAAGATACAAGCCAGAAGGCTTTGGGACTAAGAACAGTAAAACTTGGTGATTTTATATGTTTTTTATTCGGGAGAAAAAGAAGATGATTACAGTCGTATGAGGAGTGCTTGGTTTCATTAACACTTGAGTTACACCTCAATCAGTTCCTCTAACTTACAACTAGCAGCTAGAACTGCATTTATACCCACCAAGGAAATAACGTTGTAAATTTATTAAGAGAACTGAGAAAATTTGTTAACTCTATACATAAATTCTTCAACCAGCTGATCTTCCCAATCCATCTTGAACAAGCGAATCTTTTTTTTTTTTTATTCATGTGCTCTACTTTTAAGATTCACAAAGTATTAAATAGCAAGTGTCTCCTTTAACAACACTCTCAAAAGCAATTGTGAGTCAACGGCCTAGATTATGCATCTGCTTTGGCAGAGAGTTCTGATTCCTGCTTCAAAAGGAAAATGTGAGTTGCCAAAAATATTAACCTGTCTTTA
Organism: Nothoprocta perdicaria; assembly: GCF_003342845.1. NCBI lineage: Eukaryota > Metazoa > Chordata > Aves > Tinamiformes > Tinamidae > Nothoprocta > Nothoprocta perdicaria. The sequence continues at coordinate 1,239,583 of NW_020454350.1, read as the reverse complement.
TGGCCAAACAAGCAGTAAATTTATCTGAGAGGAATGCGTGCTTTTCTTTTCTGTCTCTGCTTCTTGGGCTAAAACTCTTATGCTGGGAAGGAATGATGAAGTGAGACTGTCTGCATAAAAGAAAGAATAAAGTTCCTTTTTTCTTCATTCTGACTCATAGTTCAAATTAGCCAAAATGGCAGCTATTATTCTGCTATTCTTCAAAATCATGAGATTTTCATCCAATTAAGATGAATTTTGCTTTGCACTTTTTAATTTTTTTTTTGTTTTTGTTTTAATTTGGTGTATATGAATATTGCCATGAGCATAAACTTCTCCTAGACCAGAGATTTGTGTATATTTTTGTAGATCTTCTTCCCAAACTTAGAAGCATTCCTATACTTAGCATAACTTTTACAACATGAGAACTGTTTGAATTCCAGAATGACTGACATCAGAACACCTTGTTCTTTTAAGTGGTGAAATCTTCTGAATCTTCTGCCCTCAAAGTTTTMCATTTCAAAGTGGAATTAGTAGAACCTCCTTTACTACTGAAGATTATTACTTGAAGATTCGAGGAAACAGGATTTCACGTCTTTTCACAAAGGAATTCTTCCTAGAGCTCCTACATACATTTGCTGGCTGCTGCATTGTATTTTAAATATAGGAAATGTCTCAGCAGTACAGGTGTATAAAATACTTTTCTCAGAGAGARCATTATGTCCACAATCATCTCTGCAAGTATATAGGGCTTTTCTAGATGTTGTGTCACTTTCTTCTTTCACATGCAAATGAGTCACAGACAATGAGTCATATTTAAGGAAAATAACAGGAAAACAGTATCTTTTTAGTTATCTCTCAAAAACTGACTWCATAATTAAGTCAGTTGCAAAATTCTTCTCTAAAAGGAAAAGTCTGTAAGTTATAAAAATAATTTCCATACAGAATATAATGTACAGTTAGGTAATGATTTGGAATTTCTCCAATTGCAGCTTAAGCCTTGAARACAACTGATTGCCTCTGAAAATCATTGTAGCTGAATATGAAAATTCTTGTTAGACTATAGTGAATTGACATCACACAAGCACCAGTAATGACTTGTACACCAAAGAAACAAAACACCTTCTGTAATTTGTTGTGGAACAAACACAAAGGAAAAAAACCTGCTTTGTTTGAACAAATTATGAATTAAAGTTTGTTTTACTTACTTCATTTTTGCTTGCCAGTAATTTGTTGATCCATAAAATTACCAAAACAAAAATTGACTGCRCTGTTGTAACATTATATATAAATATTACTTAAAAGGCAGTTTGATGCTGGCAATTAATAATTTGTTTCAGAAATTTTACYTGTAGTAAACCTGAATATAGATAGCTCCTCACTTCCCTTATTCTTACCAGTTACAATAGAAAAAAAATAGATATGAATGAATTATCCCCACTCTCTTAACAAGTGAAAGTAAATGTCGTAGCATTGGCCTGAATTTATCAGATGTAGGAGCAGAGAATTTACAGTACTGAAGAAGACAATTTGTTCGTCAGGTCCCATAAAATGTTTCTGGCTGAGACCGAGAGGAATATAGAGACACAGAATATGMAAATAGATTTTTTTGTTCATGCAGTCTATGGAGGCTTTTAAAAATATTTTTTTTWAAATTTTCTGGTGCTTGGAGATTGCCACTTAATATATTACAATAATCAGATGTTGAGGAAGCCAGCTGCTTTCACAAGCAGCAGCCATAGCAACCAATCTCTTGCTGGGTTGGGAGCCAATTCCACAATTTACAAGTAATTCTGTACCTTTTTTTTTTTTTTTTCCTCTGTATTATAAAGCTGGTTGTGATATTCAGCAAAATCTTAGAGTTCAGGAATATGGATATTTGGATATGTTAGGGCAGCTCATACATGAAGAGAATCCTCTATATTCAAGTTCCAACTCCTATATATTAAGGAACTGTATTTTTTTTTCTCATTGGAAACATATCACTCTACAGTATAATTTAGAAGCATTTTTTTTGTGGTGTGTTTATAGATCCAGTTATGCAGAAGTCTGAAAATGGAATTTGGTTATAGTTATTATCACAATTATATAGATAGTATCTGTAAAGCTTAATCTGACTGAACTGCGGGATATTCTGATACCATGCTTAAGTTTCAGTTTATTTCTGTGTTAAGGGAAAAAAAACCAAAATTTATTGGAATAATTACCAGTGAAATTACAAATGACAAGTTCAGCTCATGAATCATTTCAATCAACATTCTCTTCAATGACATTCACTTCAGTGAAAATGAAAAGTGTTCAATCAAAGGCTGATTTTGATTCCTAAGCCTTGAATATTATAGATTCCTGAAGTGATGTTCAAGACAATAAAATCATTGCTGTGTTAAATAATACTACTCAAAGAACATGGCATGACATTCTGCATTTAATATCAATTTATCAATTTAACAACTGTTGGGGGAAATCTCTACATGTGGAACAAAAAAGCTTGTTTTCTTTCAGATTCTTTATATAATTAAACAGCTTTTTCAGGAATCATCAGACAGTTCAGATATACCTTGGGGAGAGAGAAATACAAAAGAAAAAAAAGAGGTGACTCTCTAAGTCATTATTTTGTCGAGTTTGCTGTTAAAGAGAAATGTAAAACATCATTATCAGTCTTAATCAGTGAATTTATCTTGGAGACAGTGGTACTGGAAATCTCAAAGCTCTTGATGAATGTGAGTCAAATTCCTCCTGTGATGACCTAGGTTCACAGCTTCATAGAGTAAGCTGTCACYGGCCATCTATTGCAAATGGTCTGAGATAGAAGGACAGTGTTTCTGCTCCCTTCCATAAATTTCCTTTGTAAAAGGAAATTATGGCATGCACTTTTTGCACTTTTTTTTTTTTTTCTGGAAAAAAGATCACCAGACCTCACTCTTTGCAATATTTCTTGCAGTCTTCCTTTTTATAATTTTAACTAGGTTGTTAGCCTAACACAAAATGTATGTAATAATTCAGGTCAGCTTCTGAGAGATTATTATTACAGAGGTCAAACCAAATCCAGATTTTTACTCAAGTAAGTCATTAGAAAAGATCTCTGAATCATCTTAAAATGATTAGATTGTTTATATGTGTGATATCCCTGCTTTAAGGAAACAATTACTTTAATAAGTGTCTGCAATATAGCATGCATTAATTTAATTAAGAGATAATACAAATTGAACAGAACATTGTCACAGGATAATAGTCTTTTGCTTCTACATGAATGCTAAAGAATAAGAAATAGTAAAGTCACATTGAAATATTTGTTTTCAAAGAAGATACAATTATTACATGGTTCTATTTGACTGTAATCATTTTCACTGCATCAATAATTTTATGTAAATCTAGAGCTTGATTTACCTATAGGATAATCTGATGCTTGCAAAATCATGAGTTGTTATTACTACTGATTACTGGTTACTACTTCTATTACTATTCTAATTAGAAAGAAATTATTTTTGTGCCAACCSTACTCCAAGTTCCCAGTTTTCCAGAAAGTTGCTTCCCATTTTTCATTATTTTCTCCACTCACTTTCTCAATTGTCCTTGATTTTCCTACCTCACATAAATTATCGAATCACAGAACAATAAGGGTTGGAGGGGATCTCTGGAAATCCAACTCCTCTGCTGAAGTAAGATTATCAAGAGCACCTTGCACAGGATTGCATCTAGGCAGGTTTGAAGATCTCCAGAGAAGAAGACTCCACAATCTCTCTAGGCAGCCTCTTCCTGTGCTCTGTCATTCTCACAGAGAAGATATTTTCCTTCATGTTGAGGCAGAACATACTGTGTGCCAGTTTGTGCYTGTTGCCTCTTGTCCTGCTGCTGGGTAGAGCTGAAAATAGCTCAGCCTCATCCTTTTGACACCCACCCTTGAGGAGATATTTGTGCACACTGTTACGATCCCTTCTCCAGGCTAAACCGGACCAGCTCTCACAACCTTTCCTCGTAAGAGAGATGCTCAAGTCCCCTAATCATCTTTGCAACCCTACTTAAACTACCATGAACTCCCCTACCAGAACTGGGCACAGCTGTCCAGATCCAGTTCGCCCGAATAAAGAGGAAGAGTCATCTCCCTGTGCCTGCTGGTAAAACTCTTCCCAACGCATCCCAGGATATTATTGGCCTTCTTGGCCTCAACAGCACATTGCTGGCACATGCTTAACTTCTGACCTCCAGGATTCTTAGGTTCTTCTCTTCAATGCTGCTTTCTAGCAGGTCAACCTCAACCTGGGGTGATTCCTCCATAAGAGCAGGACCCTCCACTTGTCTTTGTTGAATTTTAGGACATTCCTCTCCACCCAGCTGTCCAGGTATCTCTAAAAGACAGGCTGTCTACAGCCTGTCCAGGTACCTCTAAAAAGCAGTACAGTCCTCTGGTGTATCACACACAAGTCCGGACCCAGTACTGGGGACCTGTACTGACCCCGGAGGAACATTWCTAGCTACAGGCCTCCAATAGACTTTGAATTGCCATTCACCTCTTTCTCAATTCACTTCATTGTTCCCTCAACTAACCCACATTTTCTGAGCTCACATATGAGCATATTATGGGAGGCAGCAKCAAAAACCTTGCTGAAGTCAAGGTACACAATATCCACTTCTCTCCCTCATCCCACCATTCATACTTAGAAGGCTATTAGATTGGTTAAGCATGATTTCCCCTTGGTGAGTATATGCTGATTACTCCTGGTCACCTCTTTCCCTCCACACCCTCAGACATGACATGCAGGATAAATTACCCATTTTGCTGGTTCCTACAAAGCAAATGTGGCCATAGCCTTGTCTACCTATTCTGAACTCCCTAGATTGTGGCAGAWATTGAAATTCTGCATAGAAGATATCACCACAATGCTAAATCTCTCTCTTTGAACCTCAATGCTATTTTATTACAATTTCTACCATGTTAGCTATATTTGGTTCAATCTTCTTTGCTGTCTCCAAATATATGGTGAAAAGATAATTTCTTCTTAGATTTTCAGTATGCAATGGTAAACAACAGGCCAAAAGAACAACTGACATTAGGGTTTTTCTTTACTTCCTAGCCACTTCCTAGCATAGGAATCTATCGTACTACTGTCCTCAAAAATTTTGCATGTTGCATCACAAAATGAATTATTTTCTGGCCCATATGCTGAGCCTTTAGGAATCCTGCTCTTGAGGTAGTTATATAGCTTCTAATTTCCAGGCTGAATTCCTTTTTCTCCAATGTACACTGATATGTTTTATGCCAGTACTGTCCATCATTGTAAATAGCTCTTTTCTTTTTTTGCTGTTTGCCTCATGAGTGAACAATCTTTAATGATGTTTATTCTTAATTTTTATTTGGAAAATAAAGATTTCCTGTAAACATTTTCAATAATTTTGCCATTATTTTAACAGCAGTACAGAGCACTCTAGCTTGCAGGTACGCTTTAACTGTAAAACTGCTCAAATTACCTTTCTCAAAGGAATTTGACTCATATTGGTTATTTTGTCTTCTTTATGTCCTTATTTCTCTGCAGTCTTACATGGCCCAAGATACCTTCTTATCTACCTTTATTTTAACTGTTCTGGACAGTCTGTACCCTACAGAACCTGTGCTCTACCTTGTTCCGATAAAATTCATGCCACGGTGTGTTTGCAGGATGGAATGACAATGACACAAGTGCAGTTAATTCAGTAAACAGAGTAACTGTCAGTATGGGCACTTTTCTGAAGCACTAAGAAGCCCAACGTAATGAGTTGATTCTAGGTGTTTTTCTTGAAAATAGAGCAGGAGAAAGTATGGTGGTGAATGAGGAGCAATTGGCTTAATAAGGAAAGAAATGTCTTTTATGGGACTAAATTCTTTGCAGAATAAGGTTTGCTATACGGATGGTGTTATTCTGTGTCTGCTTAGCTTGCAGAGAATTCTCTTTTTTTCATGTCATAACTCTACCAGTCTCTAGCAGGTATGTGTAACTATTTGATATTACATGGAATGCACAATTTATTTATTTATTTATTAAGAAGATTTTTTTATTCTTATTCTTTGAAAAGTATCTTATTCTCTGGAACTTTATGAGACTCAAAACTCTAAATCCTCTAAAAGTCACTTAATGAAACTATCATATTCTCTCATTACAAACTGCAAACAAATGACCAATAAATATCTAAAACAGTTGAGAACTGGTAAGCAAAAAATTGTATGTATATTGCAAGTAAGTCAAGAATAATCCTAGCAGGATTACTGTGCTCTTTTAATAAGTAATATGTGAGAGAACTGCATTTTAGAAATTGAAAGGAATAAAGATACTTCAGCACTTATAATCTAGATCRATACAGGTAATTAAAACTGTAGCTTCCAACTCTAACTAGAGAAGAGCAGCTCCTGACAAAGCATCAATTTTCCATTCTTGGGTCTTATCAGCCAGATGCTCAATTGATTCTTTATGGTTTGGGTGATCTCTAGCTGGGGAATAGAGAAACTGCATCACGGCTAGAAAAATGTGGTTCGACTTTCTCCTTCCCCCTCATTTCATGTTAAATATCCTGAGTAAGGGGACCCTGAATTTTGGGGTACTCAAGCACCTATGCGAGGGAATGTAGTTCCTGCTAGGTTCACTACAGATATACAAAATACAAGGAACAGGTTTGAAAATATATGAAATAGATTTTTATCTCCTATTTGRTAGTAAAATGTCAGAGTAACTCAGCTATAGCCATCAGATTCAAATTAGACTTACATTGCTGAGATAGATAACTCTACTCTGGATATTTTCTGTCTGATAATCCTCTACTATCTTTTGTTATTGACCAATTTAGGCCTAAAATGTTGTCAGACCTTTGGTTATGACTTAAACCTCTCAGTGTGTAAAGAAATCTGCAGTAAGTAACCTAGGCAAAATGAAATTAGAAGCCAGATAAGAAATACTGCTCTCCTCTTTTCTGCATATAAACAGTAGATTAAAAAGTAAAGATTTCTGACTAATCCTTGAAGCATTTGTATTATTCAATTAAAATGCAATAAAAAATGTATGGCATACACAACAAAAGTAGCTAAAAAGGCTAATTGGAAACCTAGCTGTTACAATGACAAATGTCTCCATCTCTTGCTTTTAATTCATATATCATTATATATCAATAGGGACTAATTTGTAAAATGCCTCACAGGCTTTGATTGACACTAACTGACTGGCTAGCTGTAGCTGCCTTAATGATGGACATTTTCAGCAGTCTCAAGGGTAAAAAGATCAGTATTATGCAACCTTTGACACAGCTCACTTTTCGCAGGTTTGGGTCTATGAAGAATAATAAGCTACAGCCATAGAACTTAATGTGGATTACTGTTCTCTTCCCAACTCACATGTCATTGTAAAGATTCAGTTTTGCTAGAAACATTTAACCTCATTATAATTAAAGGCATTATCTTCAAACACAGGTTCTTCAATTAATGGTTTTTCTTTGTCAATGTAATTATTGCAATTGGTTTACTATGCAAATTCTGTGACTTTCTGAATCCATCTCATACAGAGATTGTTAAGCCAGTATTATACTGACTGTGCCAAGCTGTTCTTTTCTTCCAAAAAAAAAAAAAGAATTATCACAAAACTATCCACAGAAGACTATGCTAATATCATGTTTGACAACCAAGAGTGTTGCACCAAAAATTACTGTATTTTACTAGATGCATAAAAGGTTTCAGAAGATAGGATATTCCTCTCACCAGTTGTAATTAGTTTCCTTCCTGCAAGAACTAAGATCCCCCCCACTTCTGAATCCCTTACCAAGAGCCTTTATCCTTCATCATGATACTCTGAACTTTCCAGAGCCCATTCAGATAATTGCCCTAAACATACCACACCAGATGGAGGAAATGAAGGCACAATGCCAGCTCACAGCATTGGCTAAAGCCATAATACCACGACTCTTTCCCTCATACGTCTTTTAATCTCCTTTCTCTCTCTTTTTTTTTTTTTTTTTATAGTTTCTCTTTCAGTCTTTGCCATAAGCAAGAGCCTGATTTTGTCAGCCAAAGCCTCATCTCACAGAGATTGCTTAAGAAATATCTCGAAATAATTGGCTGTTGGCAGACATTTGCCCCAATCTCACACAGTGACTGGGGTGGGCAAGTATTTCATCATGTTCTGCTTGACAAAAGTAGCCTCTTCCAGCAGCAGCACAGCTGTGAGATATGTGTCCTCAGTGGGGTTAACAACTATCCTAGATTATCCAGGACAGCCTCTCAGCTCACACTGTGCCCTCCTCTAATGAACTGAGGGCACCAAACTCAGAACCAGAAAATGCATTTTCCTTATTAGGAACTCTTTTTCATTTCTTTTTGTCTGTGTTCATATTCTTTCATTCTGAAAATGCAGACTGCAACAACAGTGTCTATCTAAACTGCCTTTTTTTTTCCTTTTGTCCCAGATAGACAGCTATTAATACCCAAAAGGTTGACATATAGGAAGCTAACTAAAGCTTTCCTATAAAGCTTTAGAGTAAAAGCAGAGAGAAACAGAAAATGTTGTTTAAAATTGTTCTTTTCAGTTCCTTACACACCATACAATGTAATGTCCTATTTCTGCATATTTAACAAAATTTTAAAATTTGGAATAGTGTTTACTACCATGATACTTGAAATTCTGAACTTAGCAACTTAGCTGTGCTTAGTATTATTCAGTGACAGGATCATAAAAACAATTTTTAACACTTAGCCTACTTACTCTTTGTGAATTAACACCTTAGGTTTTATACTATCATCTGTCATTGTGCTGTCCAAATTCCTAAATAATTATCTTTTTTTTTATTAAATGAAATAAATGGCATTAAATAATGTTAATAACATACCGGATATAAGTTAAACTTATAAAATGGATATTTTAAGGTTTTTAAATCATAATGCCCTTCCTGCTTTCAGAATACTACTAATGTATATCTTACCTCATTTGTACTTGGTAAAATTTAAAAATAATTCTTCTCTTTAAAAAAAAAATCATAACTTCAATCCTCCTTTCTGTAGTGCTTTGCCCACCACAAGAGAAATGGCTTAGCTTATCTAGACTCACATATATCTTATTCACCCATCAAACTTCTATCTCTGGAACTGAAGAATGTTGATTTTCAAAAAGTTTCATTATTTGAAGGAAGCTTTCCCTGGCATCAGCAAAAGTCAGTTATGTTCAGAAGAGTTAACCTTAGGAAAGATGCCCTATAAGGTGTGCAGGCATTTCCCTTGCAGAACATTGTTTTTTTGTGATTCTGCAGGTGCTTGTAGTTTTGTGGTGGCGCATTTGGTCTCAAAAAGCTAAATTGTAACAAGAACCAATCTCTTCAGAAGACATCTCCAGTACCTGCTTCCAGCAAGGCAGCAATGACTACAGCCATTGCAAGACTGACTCAATGCCTGTTGTTCTCCATGTCAGAATAATCCCCAAATGAGGAATGAAGTACCCTCACTCTTTATCATGGCCTATAAAAACAGCAAGACTAGGCTTAGTCATACTCTCTGATCCTTAGATGAGTATTAAAATTCTTGGTGCAAAATGTCACCATATGTATGTCAGGAAAATCAAAAATATCCCATATTTTCCCTTACCATGGCTTTGTTGGGTTTATTATTTCAGTCACTAAAGAATGAGGTTAATGAATTTAAATCTTTACCTCASAAATCTTGGGAAAATTTTTCAAGCACTGCCCTTCTGTACAAGGTATAGCAACCACAACCTTTTCTTAAAAAACAGCCCTTTATTTACTTGTTTTCTATTTAAATTAACAAAACAATATCCATTGCTCTGCCCTTAACGGTGAACATGAGTAATAATAAATAATAATAATAATAATAGTAGTCTTACTTAAATTGAATTTCTTTAGTTTTGCTTTTTAAACTAGTGGAACCGAAGTTAAATTTCTTGCATTTCTTTTGTCTATATCTGAAGTGAAAAGATAAGTTTGTCCTAGCCCCCCCCTCCTTTGCAATCCTAACAGAGCAACCTGGAAAGGCAGATATTGACAGGAACATACTTGTTAAGAGAACAATCATTTAAAATAGGTATGCTYGGATTTGGTATCATCAGTCTTTCTGGAGTTATATTTACAGGAAAGGATTTTAGAGAATGAGAATTTAAAGCACAAATTCAAAAAAATGTTCATTTTGTAAAATAGCTAGCAATAAACTAACATGCATTTATTGCATAGGTAAGTAACCTTTACAGGAGTAAAGTGGTTCTTCTGAGGGCATTAAGAAGATTGTGGGAGAATACTTCAGAAGATATCAGCACCCTCTAAACTCTCTTAAATGCTATACTAAACTAAAACTTCAAAGTTTACTAAATATTTACATGAGAGACATGCATAACACCATTCAGAGATAGGAAGCATTAATGACATGAATTAATACATTTAATAATCTGAAGAATGATTATTCATAAGGTTCTTWGGAGATGTTGAAGAAGTCTTATGTATCCAAAACTCAGCTCTCAAATATATCAAGGCCTGAGACTTGAAGGAGTGCTAGAACAAAATTTAGAGATTATCTCARTGACAAATAAAGTAGTATACTAGGYCACAATGTTTTTTAAGACTGGTTCCTAAGAACTGGATTTTTTTTAAATCAGTGTAAGAGATTTTTAAAATGTGCATTTAAAATTTTACTGGACAACAGGAAGAGTAGTTTGCCTACAATTGCTTCTTTGAAAGAACAAATTGGAAAGCAATATTTTTCTTGTCTTTTAGCTACTTAGGCAGCTAAACTGATAAAGTCTTAGATGTGGCAACCTAGTTAGACATGTGTGGCACAACAAGTAGCCCAACAGAAATGTTCTGGAGAAAAGGTATCAGCTTTTTTGGGCAATAATTCTATAGTGTTGTCTAAAGACACCAGCCTTTTCCTGCCTTAAGAGCAAAGTATGCTCCCAACTCCTTTATCACATCATGCCTGTACAATCAGCTGAGGAGAGGGAAAAGGTCATTATTCCAAATCCTGAATTATTATTATTAGGTGACTATTCCTTGGGGAAATCTGCAATTGTTAGTGGGAGGAGGATGGGATGGGAGCACCTTTTGGCATCAGGGAGACTATGGTGCTAGGGAGAGACAGCAGTGAGTTAGGTAGAAGGAAAAGCAGCTACCTGAGACCTGGACCTGGCCTTGTCCACAACCTGAGTCAGCAATAACATCAGTAGGGAAAACCACTGGGCATGAACTTGAAGCATTACCTGTTGTAAGAAGATCAGAGAGTTAAATACATACTGAAAATAATATTATTATCACCAGAGACAGCTGGTGACAAGCAGTTATCACAGAAAAGGCAGGAGGGCATTCTTAATGGCAAATGAGAGATATGTAGAAGGTGAAGTGAAAGGTGTGTGGACTTGGAGTCAAAGAGCTAAACCAGAAGTTGGAGGATACAAACAGCAAAGGTATATTTATATATTTATCCACATCCTCATTTTAGCCAGTCAGAAAAAAAAATCTGCAGACACTGGAACAAATGCATTAATTCTCTATGCTTCCCCTTGTCGGAGGAGGTACATTTGACAGATAAAAATTCAAACCGATGGCTGTATCTCACCTTACATGCCAGGACACAAGATCAAATCTTAGTACTGTGGAAATGCAAAAGAATTCTGTATTTCTTAATTACTTGAAGGCATTTCTGAAACTCATATAAATGTGCATAACTCTATTCCATCTGAAGATCAGATTTTTCATATACAATAGTTTCTCATTTTAGTTTTGTAAATTTGAGATATATTTTCTTTAGACTCATCTGTAAAGAGCAATTAATTTTCTAGCAGAAAAAGAGGATTAGAAAGAAGCAGCACTCTTCTGAAAAATCAGGTTGTATAAACTAATTCTATGCCAACAAACTAACACTATCAGTTTGTACAGCCTAATGCCACCTAATGCTATGCCAAACTCCATGGATATTACGTGTGTTTGTTGTCTCTTTAATGGCCACTGTATGACAGCTGTATAAATTCACATAAAGCCATGGGCATGTGGATGATCCTGTGCTCTTTGTGTATTTGTGAGAGCTAAGGGAGGGAGGAGAACTGCACTGCTAAACCTTTGCTGTCCCAGAAAGGCAAACAAGAATTTTCCCAGTAAATTGGGTTGCTTTGTGCCCTTTTTGTGAGTACTTAAGGGAAATTCATTTTCACTCCTTGAAGAATAGTAATAGATGAAAGAAACACATCTGAAGAGTGCTTTTGATAGCAGTGTAGGAAGCATTTACATTGTACTCTAACCATGTGATTGGAGATAAACCAGCATTGATTTAACACCAATACCAGACACAAATACCAGTACTCTTGAGCTTGGTCTGGCAGCATGACCCTAAGTTAGGAGCTATGCTATGTAGATTATTCCAGCCAGTCTTGACTCCCCTCTACCAAATTATGCACTGTGATACGGAAGCAAACTGAATAATCCCTGGAAAACATTGCTTGTATGAATTTTCCTAACACTTTCACTGAGCCACAGATTTCATTCAGACAGAAAGATCCAGCTGTCATTATACAGCTGGAATACAGAAGGAAAACATGGTCTGCTATGTATGTGTTTCTGGGAACACAGAGGCATAAGCAGRCTAAATTAGAAATTCGATGGATATTTCTTTCTAGACTACCAACTCTTCCTTGAAGCCTTTATTGTTAAAGGTAGGGAGAATTACTTGCCATAGTTCTAATGAAAGTCAGCAAGTGTAATTACATAGTTAAAACAACAAACATTACATAGTTAAAGAGAAATCAAAAAAGAGTCATCAAAGAAACTGTAGTTAAAAGTACATTTTTAAAAGAYTAGATGCCAGTGGAATTTGCAACCATCTATAATGAAAATTACATATCAATTATATAATTATGTTCTGGGTCACATAAACATTTTTATATTTTTATTTGAAAACAGCTCTATACACACACAAGCACAAACACGAAATATAGACATAGAAATTTGTGATATGTGTTAATGAAAAGTATATTCAGAAAAGGAAAGGAAAAGTTTAGGGGTGATGGAAAAGAAACATATTAACTGAATACGCTGATCTAGTAAAATTAATAAAATCTGCAAGCATTCATAACTGCTGCTTATCAGGATACTTTCAAAACTAGAGAATGTATTTAGAAATGCATCAATGAAACTCTTTAAGTTAGTGTAAGCATTTTTCTAAAAATCTTATACAAGATAGCTAATATTCACACTACAGTGTGAACACAGCCCTAAATCCATTAGAAATGCTGAGAAAATGCACATGATAAGGAAGTTTAAAACATTATGATTTTAGCATTTTTCAGGTATCAGCATTGTAACTTGGAACAACAGCCTTCTATAATATTTGTGTGTGTGTTTATATTCAGCTATTAATGTCACAAAACATAGAAGTGACTTGACCAAACAATCCTGTAGAGGCAGAAGTCCCACTCAAGTGTGAAAAATACTTGCAAAGACAGGCTCTACAGAGGATTTTCTCTAGGGTTATTGCCAAAATTTMCACACTATATTGTCACAAACAGAGAAGAATAGTATGACTGCTTAAACAAGAAATTATGCGGTCTTAAACCTACAATATTTTCCAGGTCTGGAATGTTTCCAATTAGAAGCAATGAATATAGGTTTCCATGGTGATTAGCTAAAATGTGGAATGAACTTCATTTCATGATAATTGCTACATATTTGCAGCTGAAGTGCATCTTTCAGTTTCAGCCGAAGATTTTCAGGCCTTAATCGCAGTTCTGGATTTGAATCTACTAATGAAACATGTAATAAAATGCAGGGGTATCTCTGCATATATCTCTCCAATTTTTTTGGARGAGGAAAGAAAGGGTAGAGTAGACTCACTGTGATTTTGCTAATACGTTTCATTTTTTTGCTTCTCTTTTGTTGTTTCTGCAATATATAAAGTAGCAGTACCTATCTACTTTTTTTTTTTTTAAATGAGAAGCTTAAATAGAAAATCCCTTCTTGCAATACTTGTGAAAAGCAGCCAGTACTTTGATTACCTGTCAGTAACACAGAGCTCCTTGTTTCTGTTACATTTTTCTCCAAACTTATGTAATGTGCTTGTGTTATGCTTGAATTTCTCTATAGTTCTTTAATACCTTATACTTCTGTACATTTTACATCACAACAAACTTGCCAGAAAAAAAGTAATAGGATACTCTTTTCGCAATTTTGTGACATTGTGAATGTATGCAGCAATTATAATAGTAGGATGTCAAATGATGCTTTAGTAGCAATTCTAAAAGCCATCTTTTCTTGGAGGAATGAGTGACTATTTACAAATCTGTTTATCTTATAAACTCTGGTTGCAATACAGAAGAAAGTCTGACCTGTCAAATTAGGCCTTCCTACGGAGTGAAAATTAAAAGGCCTCCCTCTCTGTGAAAGGAAGTTACTATACTCCTTGTGTTAGATCATGACAAATTTTGGACAAAACWTTGATTGTGCTTTCAGCATGTCTCCGAGCACTGTAACTGATCTTACAGAAAGAGTTTTCTTTTAACTTCTGATAATTCTTTCCCAGAAACATATTTTTCTTCTTATTGAAGGATTAGTATCAAGGAATTCTTTAGTGGCCTGTTCATTGTTATTCTTCTCAGTTTGACTTCCATAGATGAAACCAGGTGAAAAAAAATCACAGATTCCACCTTGAGAAGCGTGAGACACTCACTTTGGTATGGCCTTGAGAAAGGCCTCTTCTGTATGACTGCTGAGCCCTGGTCTTGGATGATTATGCTGTAAAATGCCAAAATTATGGCTGTATATGAGTATCTATTTTTTCCTCACTGTATGTGGAATTATGTTGATATATTATGAAGCTGAAGATGTCTAGGAAGATAGGATGAATTTCACAGATATCTCACTTTTTGAAACGTAAATTATATATGCCATACACAAGAGGATTAATATATAATTTTTATATAATTTACTTTTGTATTATCTATGTATAAACTTGATATTTTTCACACATAYTTCAAAAAGAATGGAGGATGGAAATCTATTGGTAACACACATAACTCCCGAGTCCATTGATAGAATTCCCTGAGCATCCCCCTAACTTTTAGTTTCACTATAGAGTCAAATTTGTTATTAGAATTCATTACAAAAATAATGTTAAATTCAGCATGTTCTGCATACATGTGCTACAAAATGCTGGTAGTGTAGTGCTTTTTCAAGTAATTAAATCAATTTTAGTGCAAATGACAGAGGAACTAAACTAGCAGATTGTTATCAAAAAATCTTTTTCCAGTGTCAAAAGACATTTAAAAGTAACAAAATGAAATATCCATCTTTGTCACTTTTCTGTCTTTTTCTCTCTCTCTTTCTCTCTCCCTTTATTTCTTTTTAACAGAAAAAGGCTAAAAGAATGATTAATGCTTTGGAATAAAGTCTCTTCATATGGAGAGAGAAGATTCATTATTCTATATTTTTCAGAACATTTGTGGAGATTGAAAATTGACAAAAGTGTTGTGGCAGTTGAAACCACAATGCACAATTTGTGGAGCAAGCCACTGGTACTCTTTTTATATATGACTAATGTGTTGCAAAGATCAGCAGAAGGATGTACTAATGAAATAACARCTCTCTTAATCACTTGATTAAAGTTGCAGTAGAGCTATATGCAAGGGGTTGTGAGCCAAATTAACATCTGGCGTGTTATAAGAATAGGAAAAGAATAACTGAAGGTAAGTGGATGTCTTTGCAACAGGAAATTATGTTCCTCCTGTGATTATTTAAATTTATTTTCTGGATGCTGTTGAATTGTTTCTCTTTAAAAATTAAAACGCAAAGTGAGTATGTGCTTTGAGGAAAAACAGAAATGGAAATCATTTGTGTGTAGATTTGATCCCCTGACAAGCTCAGCACTCCATTGAAATACAAAATGCACCTAGTTTTTATTGGATAATTTGAACCATAGTTAATAAAACCTTTTTCTTCTGAAGTGTTTATTGAAGASTAAGGAGCTCCTTAAAGGAATAACTTGAAAATATATGATGGCTCTGGGCCTGAGAAACCTGGATTCTCTCCCAAATTATTTGTGTAACAATTGATGGGTTTTGATAAATATATATTCCTTTCTGATTTTTTTTTTTTTTTTAAGTTTCTCATGCCTAAAAGTGGCAGTCTATAGGTTATCTCGTAGGACAGAACTTTGAAGAGTTCTGGTACCTTTTTTATATCTGTCTATGAGATATAAGCAGAAAAATGCTAACAGGACTACTGGCCACTGTCAAACATYGTCTCTGAAAGCTACTGAGCCTGTGTATTAATTAGGATATGTCAAGTTGGATCATAACATGGTAAGCTGTGCCTCCAAGGAGTTCCAGTTTGTCACAATGCCTTTTCAGCATGTTTTTATGGTTGTCCTATTTTATTGTTTAAATAGAGAGCACTGAATTTGAGGATGGAAATGTATACTGGTGAAAAGTTGTAACAAGAGTTACATATCAGAAATCTCTCTAATGACCRATGTTTCCTAGTCCTTCCAGTTATTAAAATCTTTACCTCCTCCTATCAGTTTTTGTAAATTAATTGAAACCTTGCTTATTTGTCTTGATTCAAGAACTTCCAGGGCCTATAGACAGCCCAATGAGTTCCTATTTAACACATTTTTAATCTATATTCTTTCCAGCTGTCACACAATGTTCTTTTGTAATCTTGGTTACAAAATATAAACACTAATGGAAGCATGATTATTATTATTAGAGTTCTGGTATTCTCATAAATATAATTCAGAGATGGAAATACATTTTCTCCACTTTGCATATGAAAGAATATATACAATTTTCTGCAATATCAATTCTAAACWCCTTCTATTTCAAGATTCATTTAAAAAATCAATATTTTTTTCTGTAAAGGCTATTGTTCAGACCTCCATCCAAAATCCTGCTCATTTTGCAGAATGGCATGATGGATTTTGTCAGGAATGCATCCCTTAAGATCTTCACAGTGATAACATGGAAAATGAACATGAAACTCAACCATTAGCATTTACTGTGATGCTATTTATAGCTTGGATTGAAAATTGTTGGGAAGGCCTGGGAGAATTATTATCACRTGATAATCACACTCCCTGTGTGTCTCACTGCTCAAGTATTTTTTTCTTTTCTGAACTTAAATTTAAGGGTGTTTCCTGAAAGCTATCTTGCATTTTCTTTTCTTGCATTCTGATTTAGACATTTACAAATATTTTTCCAGATTTGCATCCATTTTGTCTTGTATTTTGCTTGACTAGTTTTAATATTAATTGTTCATGAAAAGGATTAGTGCTTGAATATATAGCAAATAACACAAGACAGCTAAATTAACATATTTAATAATGTCAAAATACTCACAGCGCTGAAGTACTCTGAACATTATTTTTCTAAATATTAAAAAAAAAAAAAAAATTTGGCTGTTTGTGCCACTTTGCTACCTGTGTTTAGAGGTAGATACTGAGGCTAGAGTAAGGACTCTAAAAAATTCAAGTCCAGGCCGAGAATCATCCCCGTGACTTAGTAATTAAGGAAAACAGCAGCAGACTTCTTTCCCAACAAACTTTTACAGCAGCAGACCTGAGGTATGCTGCAGGCAAAGGTAAACAGTGTTGCAGGTATATGACTGATCTGGGCCATGGCATTACCTATGAGGGGTCATGCACAGATATCATTTCAGGTTATCTCTAGAACAGTGTAAGGTATTTAGGGGCTTATTGTTGGCAATGCAAGTCCCCAGACTGGTGTGTAACCAGAGTTGCTGTGCCTCTCTTGAAGATGTTCAAAGTCTTCTTCCGAATTTGGCATCCAGTTCTTAATTCCATGCCTTTTCTAATAGTTAGACCTAGGAAAGAGAACATGTATGCTAGTTTTGTAATATTCTAATATGGAACATAGTCACTGAGGATGCCAATTCTCTCTTCTCAGGCTCAGTAGCATTGCCTGGATACCGGTGCTTAATACCAGTAGAAATTCAGGTGACAGTATTTTGTAAATTCGGTTACTTCCTGCTGCTATTGAGCTGACCAAGGACCACTCAGTRTCAAGCTGTCTGCAATGGCTCCACAGAATTGACCTTATTAATTGAGTATTACCATTTTATGTTTCACTTTGTCCTATCCATGTCTCAAAGCAGAGGAAACAAGCCACCTACCTGTTTTCCCGAGAATTCCCATTCACTGGAGAATTTTGAATGTGTCTATTAAAAAGCTATTCCTTTTCCAGSAGCTTAGCCGTGATCTATACTGCACATATATCAGAATGGAGTAAGAAATCCATGCTCYCTTTTCCTCTGCTTCACTAATCTGTGTGCAGGACAGTGAGCAGTTGTTGATAGGCAGTAATGTCTACTGGCAGGGTGAGTAAATAAACATGACCTTTTTCTTAAGGCTAACGTTTCTTCAGTACTGTAGTCCTGATGGCAGCAAGTGGAAAATATGTACCATTAAGAAAATTTCAATAGTAAAATATTCACAGAGTATGGARATCTGAAAAAGACCTACTACAGATATTCACATCTTTCATAACAAAATAATCCTCTTTCCACTTTTTCTTTAGACTGATTTCTGCTTCTTCAGGACTTAAGGACACAGTTCTCTGGGATMTGAAGATAAAGTTACTAATGAAAAATTTTAAATCAAAATTATCTGGAAGGGAAAAGAAAGAAAAAAAAAACAGTTCTAAATCATTCTTTAATATTTTGAGGAATGAATGAGAACAAAAATTCTGTTTTTCATTTGCTGTGCTTGCAAATCCCAAAATACAATCAAAAGTAGCTAGACTGAAATAAATATCAGATGTGTTTAAATAAACACTGCATAAGGTATTTCCTATTCTTTGCTGCCTAGGCAGTATATCTTAGAAATCTCTGACTGGAATAGTGACACCATGAAGAACAGGAGAAATCAAGGTGCTTGAAGTTCAATTTTTTGTTTGTTTGTTTGTTTGTTTTTTGTTTTTTTTTATCTCTACCCTTGATTTTCTGCCTGGAACTGAACATCTCACGAGAAATGAATTTCTTATTACTCAAGCTGTTATCATCTCTTACTGGAAAATCTAAAAATATCATGAATAATGTCCATTATAAACAAAATTTATAATCTAATTCAGGATGCAAAAGGGCTGACTTGATAATGACATTCAGACTCTCACACTGTATTGGAGTCACCATAAAATTTTCTGTTCTAACATGCTCTAACTCACCCTAACTTGTTCTAACCATCTTTCCTAACTAGTGTTCACTGAACCTCTGGATGCATTGTTTACATGTAATAAACGACTTTAAAATGTTTTTCCCAAATGGAAGTACAGATGGAGGAAAGCAGCTTCCCTCCAAAATGAATTCTCATGTGCTCTTATCATGTTTCCTGTTGATACCTCACACTGATTTTTAAAACTGCACTTTCCAACAAGCTAACCTTAATAACTTTTAAGAAATTGTATTTATCTCCTCTTTTTCTAGAGACATGCCCAACAATAAATGCCATGAAGTRTGATTTTTGCAGCTGCTTTACTATCTCTAGGGATTAGAAAGTGAAATAAGTGATGTCTACCTTCTTTAAGGTTTTTCTTTAAACYTGTGAATGTCTAGTTATAGAATAGATCTTGATGATGTGCTCTATGACTCTAAACTTTAATGAGGTCAGAGAAAGTGCATTCCTCTTGATCTCTAACTAACTTTTCTTAAGGCAAATTGAAAAATGGCATGCATCCTTTGAAATGGATTGATCATCCAGCAGATAGATAGCTGTATAACTCCTTGCAGTGGAGAAACATCTGGGAGAAAGCATCCACGTTCTTGTCATTTGAATGAGGACAGGAGCATGTTTCCTTTCCATGATGAASGAGCAAAAAAATCAGGATTCAAACATAACCATCCCAAACTATGGGAGGAAAATGCAGCCATGTGTGCAGTGTTTAACACCAGCTTGGTCCTTTGTAATGCTTCCATGCTTGCATCTGTGAGCCAAATTTTCTAAGACTATTCTTGTCTATAGTGAGGTCTAGCAACCTTATCCTATAATCGAGTTTCCTCCATTGAAATGCAACTCAAAGATATATTTGATTTTTTTTTCCTAAGTCTTAAGAACTTTACATCCTTCCAAACAATTGTTTGATAGCACCATTACATGTGATGCATGTCACTATATGCATGTCATCCATATTAAATTTAAAGATGATATAGTTTAGCTCTTTTTAGGGAGAGCAGGACCAAAATATCGTATGTTTCATTTTTGGACTGCATTTAATTCTTTGCAATGAAAGATTAGCATGATTTTGTACAGCTGCATAGTGGTGTTATAGGAAACTTTCTCAGTGGAATTTTTTACTAGTCCTTACCACCGAGCATCAGTTCTCCAAACTTGGTTCAGCTGCTAAATTTTTCTTTGTTTTGTTAATTTTCTTGTTTCTTTATTTTATATTTGACTCTCTCTTTTGTTTAGTTCCTAATCTCTACTTTAGGCATAATTTTGAAGTTCTGAGGTGACCATATCTTGCATTTTTGTTTTATTCCTTAAGGAGATTTGACAGGAAGCACTGAGGTGAGTCTGTTGAATCACTCAAATAAAAAAGAGCAGAAACACTGATGCAASTGTCTCATAAAGTAAGCAGGCAACTTAACCAGCTGGAAGAAGGTGAGCGTGAGAAGGCAGTCAAGGWCTCAAAGGGCTGATGGAGTTCCCAGTCCCATAATTTTCTTTGTCTAAAAGACAAACCCTGAAATTGGAAGAACTGGTGTTTTGTAGCCTTTGTTTCTGGGCCTCTGTCTATATTCACCCTTATGGCTCTAACAGTTATAGGAGGTCCTAAAGTGACTGAAGAAACCACAGTCTCCATATGAGAATACTGTACCATAAAGACACTGTAGTGTTTGGTGTTTTGGTAATCCAGAGAGAAGCTATTTGTCAATAATTGGCTGTGGATTCCACTAATACACTGTAGTTACATTTATAAAAAGGTCTCAAGAGATATAGGGAGGCTCTATATGGTAAGGAATAGTAGCCATGGAGACATCCATGAGGAGAAACAGCCTGTGACTAGTGTTCCCTAAATGTGGTGAATATCTGCCCTGGCAGTTTTGCTGATAGAAGCCCAGTGAACTGGATGAAATTAATGTGCCCCAAGTAAAGGGTTGGCCTCCCTTTACCACCAAGAAAATATTAGCTTAGCCTAACTCCTRGTGCCTGTAGGCCTGAGAAACTCCACCACCACAAACTGCTTTTGCAGAACAGATGTGTCATGCTTGTTACTCTGAGACATTTCTGTGTCATACCGGTCATCTTCTGCCTAAGCAACCGTGCTTAGGGTAATCGTACTGCTTATATCTGGTGGCCCTTGCAACACAAAGCAATCCTTTGCTATTTGTCAGCCTATATATATAAATATAGTAATCCACCTGAAGAATCAAGTGCTGTTCTCCTATGCCTAAGGAAATATATTAGTCTGGGTAGTAATTAGAGGTCTTCCACTGGATTAATAGGCCTCAAAATTGTAGTAGGCTGACAGACCTTCAAAGATATTAACTTCCACCATTTGTAGTGCTCTTAAAGAAGCGAGGTTAAAACCTCTCAGGGCAAGATGAAGTAGGTCTGTAGAATCAAGTAGAATTGCTTGTCAGTCTGTTCTGATATATATATCCTTGCAGCAGATTCAGAGTGSCACAGCAGGACAGCAGTAGCTGCATGAGAGTTCTTAGAGGGATATTTTGTTCCAATGTTTCTTTTGTCAGATGATTTCTAAGCTAAAGGAATAAATGATAAGTGCAAGGGAGTTCTAATAAAGATATTCTGAGCTGGAATASAGAAATAGGAATATCAAGGAAAGAATCTTCATCTCAAACTCAATGGTAGAATCAACCTGACGTTATAAAAATTCAGGAGATATTTGAAAGATCAAATTTGTGAATGCCAGGTTTTCCAGAGGGAAATGAAAGAGAAAAGAGGCTGTCATTTTATAAATAATTTTTAAAGGAAAACTTTACAATCTATCGGTGCACCTGTTTTTGCATTARAAAGGAAAATCCTTCTGCTGACAAGTCACCAAGAATAGTGATAACAGATGTTTGATCTTCCAAAAGAAGAAAGTTTTAAAATTTGCCAGGGAAGAAATGTAGATTAGAAATTAATCAGTAAAGTAGCTGAGTTTTATTGTTGAAATCTGTCCAGAGAACTGATATTTTGACTACAGGTCAATTTTTTTTTTTAGCCTCAGTAAAATCATGGTCGTGTCAAGTATCTTCTTACCTGTCTTTCTTCTCATACTAGTAGCATATGGAGGGCCAGTTTATTTCTCCCGTGAGCTGAATTCTTGTGATAGTTTTGCTCTCCTTTTTATTGGGATGTTCTGAAGAACATTCTCTCTTTGTAAAATTAGTGTATGAGTCAAAGTTTAAACATAGAAAGATTATAAGTGCTGTGTCCCAGAGACAGATTTCCTTGCCTGCTGTAGGGCACACAAGTGTTCTAACTTGGAAGTATCTTAAAGGATAGGTGGATAACAAAGAAAATATCAAATTCTGCACTTTTTTTTTTTTTTTTTAATCCAGGATTGGAATTACCAGGGAAAAAAATAAGGGTGCTGGCCTCCTCTTGCATATCCTGCATGTCCATATTACATATGTGTGATGTCATTTCARTTCAGCTTTTTGACACTCCCTCTTCCTACACATATTTTTTAATACAACTAAGTTTGATTTTTCAGMTATGAACTTTCTCAGCAGTGTGCAAGGTAGGCTAGTGATCAGGAGCTAACAKCGATCATCTGTTTTAACAACCAGTAAAATTGCAATTGTGACTGGAATTTCTCTATTTTAGTGACACTCTATTATGCAGCTGTAAGAACACTCAGGCAGAGGATTTCTAGCACTGCTGGCTAGCTCTGGGCAACCTCAAAATTTGCTTCTGTATTGTCTGCGTAAAATAAGTGTGGACAGTATAAAGAACAAGCCATATATTTTTAATTTTGCTGTTCTGACTGTGAATGCAAAAATAGCAGCTTGATTTGAAATAAGAATCTTTAAAAACTTTTTCAAGACTAAAGTGTTCATACAAATCACTGTGTTAATTATACATCCCCAAAATTATGCAAATAATTGTTATAGTGGTGAATTAATCAATTTTAATCACTTGAAAAATAGCTTTTAAGAGTTTTTTCTTTTTTTTTGTAAAATTGTGTCAAAGTATTTAAAATTCTCACAGTGAACTTACATTTTTATAGTCCTGTTTTATTAATTTCTAATAGTGATAGATGAATACTCCCTGTGTTATTTTGGTGTTGAGCAACAGACGCAGTAGGTGGTCACAGGTCTAAACTTCTTAYGCCGGCTCCAGGTTCTTGCCAAGATTTATAAAATAATCATTCAGATTTCATTKCTTAATGTTTCATTTCAGATGCCTTCGGCACAACAGAAATTGCCCTAATTGAAATGCAGAAAGTACATTAACTGAGTGAGACACATCCAAATGAGATACTTGACCTCTTTGGAGTTACGAACATAAGTTGCTATCTAATCTGAAAATGTGGCTGAGTACAGTTCTCAAGACAGGGGCATGGGAGTGTTCTTGGATCAGACTCACGATCTGCATAGCCCAATATCCTACACAGCTAGCCATCACAAGGCAGAATTTCTCAGAATCCAGAAATTGCTAGCAGAAATTTTTGGGTCCTTTCCCTCTCCTTTAGAGAACCTCTCTCCTTTAGAAAGCAGAATTTTTTGGGTCCTCTCAGCCTGGATTGTAGCAGTGTGTTTGATCTAATACTCTGAGTAGACCATCAAGCAGATAAACTTGGAGTAAAATAACTGCTCCCATCCCCACAGTTAACCAAGGCTTATGTTAGCTATATGCAACAGCCTGGGAMGTAGCCAAGACCTAAATGAAAATGATTAGTGTAAAATTACTAACTAAAACTAAATCTTTTTAACAATTCAATGGAAATGTACTTGTTGGTGTAAGAGGAAATATATCTCACTCATTGAAATTCATCGGTGAATATGAACACTGTTTCTGCCAGCATGCAAGGCTGCTAGTTAACACTATCCTGTGTGGATTTTGTACAGTGTAAGGGTCATGGTCCAAAGAAGTGTAAAACAAACAGATAGGAAGTTTATAAAAATAAACTGAAATCAGAGCATCAATGTCTTGAGAGCCTTGATTATGGAAATAAATTTCACTTCTATAGACACAGCAAGGTTCATATCTAAATGTAGTAGAAAAATTACATGTCTTTTTACATGGAAATTTTTAAATAATCAACAACTAGACCTTTTGTGCAATATGTGGCTGCTTCTAAACATTCATTCATGCATTCATTCCACAAGCTTCAAATTTTCTSTCATTTTGTGAGATTATAAAAGATATTTTATGAAGTAACTTAAAATCGGATGCATTTAATAAAATGATTACTTTTCAGCACATACATAGCACATATATGGTCTCAATTAAATTTTTACATTTACAATTAGTGATTATGCAGTGCTAAAAGTAGATAATCAATATGAGTATATAACTTGCCATTTGTTTTTTAAAATTCCTGCAGTTCTCATTTACTCTTACTCTTTACTGAGAACCTCAACACTCTGAAAACTAGACTCTTAACTGAAAAACTTTGGACAGGATCCTTTTGTAATGCATGAGTAACAGGTGATGAAACCCTTATTCCATCCATGCTGTAGCAGGAACATTTTTGAAATATTCATGTACTTCATGATGACTTTGSTTTGATGAATCAGTGAAGCAGTTAAACTGTTAAAGGGGTGCATGATTTGTTAATCTGGTGCTGTCCCATTTGGAAACAGAAGAATACAGAAATAATCTCTTTCATGTATTGCTTCTCCAAACAGAACTGATAATTAACAGAAATAACTTCCATAGCCAGACATTCTGCAGGTGGCATCACATATTGATCAGAGGAGACATCTACACTTCTCCATAAATGAAGGAAATAGAATTTGTTTTTCATACTTTGTAAAGTTCTTTTTATTTTTCTTYTCAGTGATGATTCACTGCTGGTGTACAAATGAAGACTGTGTTTTATATGTACGTGACAACACTACCATTGTCACAATGTGGAATTATCTAGCATAAACTGTGAAAGATCTTTCTTTTTCTTTTCTCTCTTTTTTTTTTCTTTTTCTTTTTTCCTTTTCTCTCTTTTTTTTTTTTTTTTTTTTTTTTTTTTTTTTTTTTTTTTTTTTTTTTTTGGATAGTGCCCTTCAAGGATGCACTTAGTTCAGTTCCTTGAGCTATTACTTCAGGTACTATCATTCTTCTTCAGGACTCAGATGAAAATTTTGTAGGATCAATTTCTACTTTCTCTCTACTTCTTGAGAGAAGACTTAAATCACAGCAGACTCTAACTTATCTAGTTCATAGTCTTTTTTTGCAGAGAAAATAAATAGTTTATCAGAAATCTTTCTGACATATTTTTGATCTTTTTATGTGAATTTTTATTCAGAAAGGAGCCTCTGTACCTTTGTCTGACTCATGCCTGATCAAAAGAAATAATGTGAAAGAATCTGTAAGTCAAGTTTTACACCTAAAGGTGAAGAAGAGCTTGTAATCTGATGAAATCCCTTGCATGCTGGGTTCAGATATTCTGATAAATGCTAGCATTGAAATCCTAACTGCCCAGCAATGACTGACACAGATGTTATTTTTGCAGATAACAGTCTTATAGTACATGAAGCATTAGTCATATCTTCTAAATAATTCATGAGAATATTAATATCCTCCAACTGTCTTGTGCCTAAGAGTGACAGGTGTGTTTAAATTAACCTCTTGGAAAAAAAAAAAAAAAAGACTATTCAAGACATGGATTTACTTTAGGAACACTAGCTTTAAGTAGCTGATCCTCCACTTCTTTTAACACCAAAGAAAGGACTGATACATCTAGCATGGGTAGACAAGGCAAAAGAGCTTTTGCTTTCTTCCTAATATATGTTCAGTGAAGTCTTTTAGGAGGAAAAGAATAGGAGCACATTTATTTCCATGTACACTTAGCGTAGTGTCTCCGTTTAGTGTTTAGTGTTTCCGTTAGGGTAGAATGGGTCACAACTGGGAACATTAGTCTGCATGACTTTAAAAAACGCCGTCCCCTTGCGCGTGATTGTGTAAATATACAGGATCTTCTTAAAAAGAGAAATGAAAAGTACCAGTGGAAAGAGTGGAGTAAGAAGGGCTCATCTGATGAACTTTGTGGAGGAAATAGGGTGATAACACATTCAGAGCAGGCTTGTCAAGTCAGATAGTGAAGGTGATGGTGTGGGTCCCTAATTGAGATTGTGACACATGCRTTTCACTGCTCGCCCTGCTGTGCCTGAGCATGTTACCCTCCCCAGCACTGCACAGCACTTATGTTTTCTTTGAACATTTCTTTGTAGTAGACAGGCTGTATTCACAGGCCTGATGTTAGCTTGAAATTGGTGATGTGTGAAAAACATATGTTCTGTCTGGAGCCGTGTCTTTATGCAGATTTGATGCCATGTTGCTTTTGTTATTATTGCAGTTGAGCCACAGAGATGCTTTCCCCCAACTATTGTGCTTTGTTTCTTGTCTGTAGAGTAGACAGATAACATTTTTTGTTGCTCTGAAGTGTGGAACATAGGAGTATTTTTATATATTTGCCTTGCACAAGAATTAAGTAAAACCCTAGTTAAATTTCTACTTCAAATTAAAAAAAAAAAAACTCTTCTCCCAATCAACTGCCATCTAAGTAAAAGAAACATGACTATTCCTTGATCATTATACAGTAGCACTGTTAGATGAAGAGCAATCCAGATACTTAATATAGAGTTTTTTCACAAACCCTTTTATTAACTAATAAGTCTGAGCAGATGTGTGTAACCATCCTGCTAGCTGAGAAAAGGGGAAAAACTCGTAAAAGAAAGTGAAAATCTTAAGACACCTGGGATATAAAAGGGGATTTTATATCCAAATATACCCTTCATGAAGTGCCTAGGAAGTAAAGATATGATTCTTTGCAAGACTCATAAAATTATCTCAAACAAAATCCTTCATCTTCAGGCCAAATCCCCCTTACAGTGAAAACATTTATGTCCCAGTCTGTGTTGTTTTGACATGGCACAATCGTTGAAAGCACTAGGCTCCTGCTTGTGGCTGTACAGCCTCTTCACCCCACAGGGAACAACTGCCAACAGTTCCTTGGCAGCTGTAGTTTGTGCCAGTTGTACCAGAGACACACACAATTTCCTCAGACTCTGGGAATGCAGCCGTGAGCCTCCAAACGTCCCCAATGTCCTTGTCTTGCACTCTGATTTCTGTGGCTGTGGATAAGGATCTCCAATTCTTTGGCTCTGGGGTAAAATTTTTATTTTCTTTTAAACTGTATATTTGGAAAAATGCATGTGGTTGAATTTGACTGAACTTTCCCTTTAGGACTGTTGCTTCTGCATTTGTTTTCTACTATTTCAGGGAGACGGAGGGAGGAGTAAGGAAGAAGTAGCAAGTCTTTTCATGAACTGCTTTACAGACAAATATTCTTTATGGCTTGCGTTAGAAAGTTGACTTTGGACATATGTTGGAGCTTGGACAGGAATCTAAAAAGATTGACAGTGACAAATGGTGACGTGCTATTCAAGGAAAATTAATATATCTGCTATGCTGAGTGGTAAAGACATTAATGCTCAAACTTATTTCTCCTTTTAAAGGATCCTTTATTTTTTACACAAACTTTTTCAGTGCAGTTGCAGCTGTCAGCACTGGCAAGTTTGAATTTACTAATTGTTCCATTCCACTCGCACTCTATAAAGAGACTGAATTGCCTAATGAAAAGTTCCCTGTTTAGATTTCTTTTAATAATGATAATAATAATAATAGTAAAGTGAATTCTTCATCTGCAATTCTGACTTTGATCAGCCCAAGACCATGGATAGAACAAGGCAGAAAGAAAGAAGAAAGAGAAAGAAAAATTATAGCTATTCAGAAATCTGTTTGCTGTCATATAATTTCTTTACTATAGCTGATAACTGCTGAAATATTTTGCCTACTTTATATTTTTTTTCTTTTTTTTTTCTTTTCCTGTATCTGTCTTTCTATACACTTCTGATAAATAACAGATGCCAGTATTTCCTAAGTATTTTGCATATTAGCTTGTGTATTGCTGGATGGGTGGCTGACTTTATGGCACAAAATAGGTTAATTCCAGCTGGAGATTTCCATATTTTAGGATTTTAATAATTATTTTTTAGTTGGACATAATCATGAATTCACTGCCAAGAGCTTATATCTGTCCCATCTGGGGAAATGCATACTCGACAAGATTCTGATGTCTTAGGACAAAGAGAAATGGCGAAATGGTAAAATGTTAACAAAACAAACAAACAAAYAAGAAGTACAGCAGAGACATGCTAACTGCAGGAACACTCCCAGACATGCTGTCCGTACTACCTAGGGGATGTCTAGGATAAGAACGCCTGCCTAAACATCAAAGTACGGAATGGGATCAGGAGATATATATATTTTTTTCCTGACTTATTTCTACACTACTGGTGTTTTCCTAAACAACTGGTGCTTAGCTGAGAAGTACTTTTTATATCACTGTGCCCCAATCCTGACTATTTGTTCACAGAAAGGCCTTGGCAAAAGCCAAAATCCAGAAGGTTTTGAGTGGGAATAGTTATGAGGAATCCTTTGTTAATGTGACTGTGGGAATTTCATAGTGCCTAGGAGTGCATGGTACACATGGCACATAACATAAAATTTCAAAGAGAAAGATGAGTCATAAAGTTGAAAAAAATAGATGAGGTTTCCCCTTGGTTATGAAGGTCAGACTCAACAGATGATAGTTTCCAGCATCCCAAAGAGACTTCTCATTAACAAAGACACTTGGAGTGCTAGTTTCATCCTATGTTTTTTTAAAAGTATTTGGCATGAGAGTATGTTTTTGTCTTTTTTTTTTTTAACATATGTGCAATCAGATTTTTCTCTGAAATTGATTTTCTTCTCTTTTGGGCTGTATGCTTTACTATGTCGTATATCTGAAGAGTTTTATTTTGCATGCTTATTTCTACCGAAACTTCTTTTTCTAAATAGACATCTGGAGACAAATTTAAACATACATCAGTGAAAATTTGGAACCAGGTCTGCAATATGAAGCTCAGAAACAGCTCAGATACTTTGTTATATTTCTCTTGTGTGACAGATTTTTTGAGTCTTGTGAATTCAGCCTAGAAGCTTGGTTTAAATACAGTTCTGAACAAGTATTCACTTTTTAACAAAAGCTTTTCCTGCTCTCACAGAGTGTATAGCCATCTCTCTCTGAAAGAACATTTTGACCAGGCAGTACCAAGTTCATTAGGATCTCAATCAGTATTTCTGGCTGAGGTAATTAATGGTATGCCAGAGCCCACCCCATCTCGCTACTAACTAGCTGGCTACTCGTTATGTTATGTGCACCATTAACCTTCCACGCAGCTTGTCCTGAGGGAAAAGACCATTAATGTGCACTTTTTGTCATTGCTTCCTAGCAAGGGTCAGATCCAGATATTTCTTCTTTGCTGTCACAGAGGTTGTCTGTGAGACTGCCTCTGAGAAGTTCCCCAAATATGAATATAAATTCACAAGGACTGTAATAAAACAACACTAATTAAGAACAGCAAGCATAAAACAGATTAGGGGAACACTGTGTAATACAGAATTGTTAAAACTCATACAAATAATAGTCCACATTGATATGCTGTAGTAGATACCCTCTTTGAGCCTAACTCATTGAGTGCAGTTAGAGTAAATATAATTGAAAAACAAATGAACAAACAAACAAAAAAACAACACTCCTAAACAAAGGGTCTGCTGCAGTCTAATTTCCCTCTTATGAACCTCTCCTTGGTCAGTTCCCAAGAAGGCAGAGTAAGGAATCTTCTAACATCCTTTCATCCTGGAATTCAAGTAATTTTACAATCGCTGAGTCTTCCAATGTTAAAAATGGTTTGTTATTCAATCATATATCCAGGAAGAAGTGACATCAGCAATTTTTCAGCATAATGTCTAATTGGGAGTATTGGGAATATTATCTATAGTGAAGTGGAGCAGAGGTATTTTCCTTCATACCTGCTAACTTTCCAAGCTTTGGAGTAATTCCTTTCTGTGAAACCAACCCAATAAAATGTCCCTTAATGAGCTCAGAGTGTCAGTGTGATATGACCCTAGTGCACTTGTCAGCTGTCCCCAGCTCCAGGCTGATTTGAATTCAGACTAGTCTGTCTACAGAGACTCAGCTTCTTAATTGTGTTCTACATGCATCTGTCAATAGTTCACACTAGATCTACCATTCAGTTTAACTAATTCTTTCCTACACTTTAAAGAAGAAAATGTTTAAAAGTGTTGTACATGTAACTGTCTCAGTGAAAAATGATGCAGATTGATATTTAAACCTGTGCCAAGTTTCAGCCTGAATCAAAAGTGATACTTAGGTCTTGTTCAGGTCTATACACACTTAGAGTTTGCCTTACTCTGGTCATGGTGATGCAAAAAAAAATCTTGCAGGTGTTATTAATGACATTTCATAGCTTCATGGGCACCAGAATCTAAGTTTCTGCTCCCATTCCTACTGAAGAAAATACAATCTTAAGAGTGGAGACTGATAAAAGTCAAGTCTCCATATAAAAACATTCCCAAACCAAAACCACAACAGCAACAAAAAGGTGGGGAAATAACTGGTTCACTGGAAATCATTCAGTGAACCAAATCAACTTTTTTTTTCACGTGTATCTCATATCTCAGTGATACACATTACTATAATCCCCTCTCTGCTTCTGCATGCATTTTTACTTTCACAGGTATCCACAGATTGGGTAGCTTCCTCTCCCCAGCTTTACACCATCATCCTATACTCATTTTGCACCAGTTGATTACTGAATGTTTTCTGATAACAATATACTCCTGGGATTCATCAGATATATCAGAGTTAAAGTTAAGATTCCTTCTCTTGACCCTGCTGTACTGTTGAGTATGTGCAGAGATACAAAACCCTTTTCTTTTGTTTGTTTGATTTTGTAGGGCTGAATTCCTAGAATTTCTCAGTAATATTTTCAGGTAACTTCAAATATTGTTCTGCATTTTCTTGTTGAAAAACAATTGTACTCAATTCCTCGAATGTTTCCTTGAATCAGTATGAAAGTCCTCTCATTACCTAGTAGTTTAATGTGATCTATTGTCTTTCTCTATTTATTTTTTAACAATATCATCATGGCAACCCAGAAATCATCTCATAAATAATTTGTGCACTCCTACTCTGATTATCTGAACAACACAACTTGTCATTTAAAAGTGGGAGTTAGTAGTAGAGCCTGTCAAGTAGGAAATCTCTTGACTTTTCTTTTCCTAAAATAAAATCTTCAAGTTATTGCTTTACCTTGATTCTTTAATCCTTATTTAAGACTCTCATGTMTTGCAACATTACCCAAAATCGAGGCATATGATCAGATGCAGACAGCTGCAGTAGCATAAAGCAATTCCTTACTCTCCTGTTCAGATTTTCTTTTCTACAAGATTATTTTGGTTGTTTTGTTGATTTTTCTCTATCGAGGCAGTTAGAACATAAAAAGAGCATTCATTTTACGATCTTTCAACTGACTTGTATAGTGTATGAGGAGGGAAAATTAACCTTCTGTCGTAAGTTTCTCCATTACCATTGGAATTCAGATCTRATGCTGGGGCAGTTCATTCAAGATGTAGGTTCTGCAGCTCAGAAGAAAGTACCAATTGCTCATCTGAAGAACAAAGCCAAGAGCATTTTCATATTGTGCCTGAGACATGATGAGAAGAAATTGAGAGGAAATTGTGTGTGTGTCCAGGTTTCTTCAAAGAAACAAAAAAAAGTTTTTAATTTGTTATTACCGTTATCATTTATAATATGAATAAGGGCAAAGAAAGGACATTTTATAAAAAGAGCCAAAGTTTCCATCCAGTTAGACAGGMCCCCACTTGTATGTGTTGTGGGTCAGATTCAATATGTACGCTAGGTCAGTGAATTAACCCAGGGAATTAACCTCTGCTCTGTGGGATGAAGAGCTATATATACTTTGTGCTGGCCTTCTGCATAATTTGAATTTCATAGCTAGTGAGCAAGCTTCTACACTTCAGGTTTTAATAAAACTTCTAATCAGCCCTAAACCTAATTTTGAGAATTTTCCTTTCTCCATCTCCTAAAGAAGAAGTATAACTCTCTAAAACTTTCTGAAACTTACATTTATTGCTCAAAGAAAATGTGCATATAAGCATGTATGCACACAAAAAGCTTACCATAGTCTGGCATATGTTTGCAAAGGTTGTGCTTGTCTCAAGTAAAATGACACTCCTCTCCCCTGAATTTGAGAGAACTTTCCCCTTTAAGAGAGAACTGTGTAAATCTCAATCCAGTTGCCTGGAGCTATGCCCGCTATGAGATATTTGTGCACACGACAGCTTTAGCCTGCTTTCCAGAGTGAATGTTTTGCTTCTAAAAGGCATAGGGAGAGTAGCAAGCAGTTCTCTGGCTGGTGGGCAGATGTGTGGAAAAGTGAAGTACACCTGAATGGATTCTCTCTCTTCTTCTGCTGTTATATTTTGTTCTCAGACTATCAGCCTATCAGGTTTCAGACCATCAGCCTATGGTTGGCGGCTGAGCGTAAAACAACAGCTAAGGAAGTAAGGCATGAAGGCGAGAAGGCAGATAGTAGGAGCTGAAACTGGAAGCAGTGAGGAGCGAAAAACCATAAACACACAATTAAACAAGCGCAGGTGTCCATGGTCTCCAGATCTTGCTACATAGCCAAAAAGCAAAACCAAAATTCAGCCACTTTTCTTATACGCCCAAACTGAGCCTTTATTTCATTTCATTTTGTATTTTTACAACTGTTAAAGTAATTCTGACTTCACAGYAATGACTTGCTTTGTCCTTGGTCCACATAGCATTAGTTGAAATGATATGTGCTGCCTGTCTCACATCTCAGACAAGTAGCCTAGCTATGGAACTACAGATGGCCCAAAATATTTAATTGTTCATGTAAAATGGAAATACTCCATCAGAAAAAAAAAAAAAAAAAAAAAAAAGAAGCAATTAAGGAAGACTTTGCTTTAGTGTCAAACAGCCTACTACTGTTTATTAACTGCTTAGCTATTGTGGGCTACTGGTTGTTGGTGTACATACAATTTCACAGAACATTCATGTGTTTATAAAATGGTATGTTTTAGAAGGAATAGGCTTTATCTAAAATGTACTCCTCAGCCTCAGTGAGGAGGATCTTTCTTAGAAAACAGGTAAAATGAGAAAAAAAACAAGGGCTAGGATGAAAAGACGAACAGCACCAAGCAGTGATTGCAGTACAAAAGATATGTTCAACAGCACTGAAGTAGAAAAGGATTGGAGTACTGACTCTAAACTTTGGCTAGAAAATGACCATTAGAGATTATTATCATTTTCAGTCATGCAGCACATCTGGAGTGGGTTAAAGCAGAAAGAAATCCTGATGGTGACTGTCAACTTCAGTGAGTCTTCCCTTCTGCACCTTGTGTACTGGGTAAGCAGATTCCTTTCCTTGTACCGTGCCACAGAGCCAGGTGCTTATACCTCCTACAGGGAAGATGAGAAGTGCAAATGCCAGCCTATGTAGTGGAGAAGAGCTGACTATAGGTTCTCTAGTCAGAACTTTTTAAGATGGCATCTGATTTCATGTGACGATGACATTTATGTGGAGGCATGCTGGCCCCAGGACACTTTTTAGCTAATCTCACTTTTAAGCTCTCGAGTTCTTGCAGTAACCTTACAACTGTGGAACTGCAAGCAATGCAATCAATAGACTGCTCCTGTTTTTCATTTACTGCTTTCACTTATTTTTTTGCTTTTATTGTAATATTCTTTAAAGTCTACTAGTTTTTACTTTCACAAAATTTTTTGCTGTCTTTTTTTTTAAAAAAACAAGATTGATAATTTCTGTAAATTAGATCTGAAAAAAATCTAATTATAGTATTTTTTTCATATTACCTTGACAAGTTTAGATTATATAAACTACTAATACAATGTATGTAAATTATTACTATTTATTTCTTTAGTCAGTGATCTTTAATACCTAGATGAATAGGTATGTGTCATCCTTACAAACCAAAAACGAACCAAAATATCAATCGCCCCTYCACAAAGCTATCAGTTTTGTAGGTTTAGAGCGGTGACTTTATTGATTCTGTAGCTAGGATGAAGAATCAAAGTGGAGAAAATTACCTAAATTTACCCTCCCCCTTAGTTAGTGGTAAGCTTCATAGGACCCTCCCCAAGCCAAATAAGGGAGGGAAGAATGTGCTAAGCACTGGCTGTGCTAAGAATAAAGTTGAGCTGAGATGGATAAGGTTACTTTGAACTCTATGTTTCATGTTTCCTGACACACAGCCCAAAGAACTGTAACTATGCTAGAGAGGCTGCAGGAGCTCTAAACAGTTCTTTCCCATTTCTCTTGCTTTTTGCTGTGTTCCCATGTGTTCCTGTCCTGTTTGGAGCTGGGATTTTTTATTTTTTATTTATTGTGGGCAAAGTTCTTAGGATGTTAGAAAAAAAGTGCTGAAGATTCACTGTGAGGCATGGCTATTTTTGTTAGAAGCTGATACTTTAGACTGAGCTTTATGCGTTGTCTTTGGAAGGCCTTAGGTAGTGCTGGGTGAGCAAGAGTCTGCAGGGCAAGTACAAAGTCCAGAAGGGCACAAAAGAAGAAGGAACGGAATTCAAAAAAGCAAAGGACCTCCTTCCTTTTCATTCTGCAATTTCTGTGAGAGCCAGCAACCCAGAAGTATTATCGGAGATACCACAGTATACCTTGACCTTTTTGACAGAGTATCTCTTACCATCATCATTATGGCAGACATCACAACAGAAGGTATGGTAACTATCTTCAAATATAATTAACCAAAAATGTTATGTACTTTGACAATGCAATGTCAATGTAATTTATTGCTGTAAGAAAATAACGCTTTTACTTTGGGGTCATTTAATTTTGTTAAATTGTCCTTTCCTTTCCTGTTCTTTTCTTTCCTTTCCTTTTTTTTTTTTTTTTTTTTTTTAAAGTTTTCACTCCTGTAACTAGCCTTTCTACTAGTTATTGAATCTATATTTTTGTACATCTCTACATATAGTGTTAGTCTAATGAGACTAATACTAAACAAAACAGCAGTGCTTAGCCACTTCCATTAGCATGACACAAGAAAGGGAAAACCACACAGGTGCATCCTCAGGTCTTTGCTCGGGTTATTCTCTGAGAGTCCATTATAACAGGAATTTTGCCTGGATGAAAGTATGTGAATTAAACTGTGTGACCCTGGTTTTTCCATAGGAGCACAGAGTGTTTGTGAGCTGTAAATGAAGTTATTGAAGGGTAGAAGATATTGGGACTGCAATTCTCAGTTATTATTCAGATAAACTTCTAGGGGAGTCAGTGAAAGTTTTGCAGAAATAAGTAATCTGAAGATGCACAGGAATGAAAGGCAATTGTATTAGCCAATAAATATATGTTCTAAAATATGAATATTTCATGTATTTTAATATTTCCTGACCATTCATATTTAAATAACATTGTAGATGTGTGACAATATTTTATCAACAGCAGTCAGACAGGGGATATGTCTGATGCAACCTTCTTCAAATTTAATACTGAAGTTTTAGTGGAATTTCATGCTAACCTTTTTTAATAACGTGGGTCACTCTACTCTTTATCCAAATGTAATAAGGGCAGTGCAAAAAAAAAGAAAAAAGGCTTTTAAAAGGCCCTGAAAGTTATTTTTTTTTCACTTGTCAAGGTTTTTCAATGTATGAAACTTGTATTTTTCATCTTCCATTTTTCATTGTTAACTTTTGCAAAATGATCTGCATTAAGCAATATTAGGAYTGAACATTGTCTCCCAGAAGATTCAAATTAGGACTATGCCAAACTGTGTACAGCCCTTGCTTGATGTCCAGCTAGTCACAGCAAAGAGCTGATGGGGGCATGGGTATGTTTTTTTTTGGTCAGCAGTTGGATGGATCTATAATTCACTTCTGGCAGCAAATACTGCCAAAACAGGTGGCTCAGCCTGATGGCCCTAATTCAAATGGTAGCAACTATTTTATTTGGATATTCTAAAGCTGGTTTGATGGAAATGCTGTTTATTTTGAAATCATTATCAGGCAGATCTGTGAAGTTTTATTTGTCTTTCAAAATGTGTGCATTAACACTATCAGTGTCAGGTAAGCTGTGTGCAGGTGCCTCTTGAGAGGTTCTCCATCCTTAGGGAATCCTGATTTAAAATTAAAATTAGCAAGGTTCTTAGTCCAAAATTAATATCAAAGAGAAGACTTTTCAGCAAGTAAATTCCTTTAACTGTACTGATATGTCTAAAGAGTTGTTCCATGCTTATTAACAAAGGGAAGATATCTCCCCTCCACCCTAAAAATTTATATGTAGAGAGGGAGGAATAACACAGAAATTTTCATAATATCTTTATTGTGCTTACAGGCCAGTGTTCCTTAGCTGTCATTCTGTGTGCCTTTCATCTTTCTTTTGTCTGTTCAAGGCAATAGTCTCCACGTGGTAACAGATATCAGTGCCATGGTAATCTGACCTTCAGCAGGATGGGTCGGCATAGCCATAGAACACAATTTTCTTCCTCTTATATTTGGAACAGTTATGCTGATTGGCTGAGTTTTAAACTCTGGATCCATGAGATGGAAATTTTTCCCATGCAGAAAACTAAAAATTCAGCCTGGGGCTAATGTTTTGCTGCCTATTTCTTTTCCTCTGGGGCTTCTGCTGCCACTCAAAAGGTGGTCTGAGAATTCAAATCTAAACTTTGACAAACACATAGATGGCAAAAAATAGAAAAAAAGTCTCATTTCATGCAAGTTTATTCTTTCCTTTTCCTTTTCCTTTTCCTTTTCCTTTTCCTTTTTCTTTTCCTTTTCCTTTTCCTTTTCCTTTTCCTTTTCCTTTTCCTTTTCCTTTTCCTTTTCCTTTTCCTTTTCCTTCTTCCCAATCTACAGTTTTACAGGGTCTTCATGGCTTTCTTATGATTAAACTGCTTGTTCCTCCTGATAAGTATTCTTATCTGTTTCATGCTGTAAGCCTCACGTCAGACAGGCTGCTTGCCCCTTAAGCTACCATGCCTGTGCATGCACAGCCATGCACAGCAACCAGCGTGCCAGGCACCATGTGGATCCTAACACTTCCATGCCGAGCCTGACTGTGGGTTTAGAGAGCAACAGTCCAGCTCTGACAGGCTGCAACATTTAATGCAGATCTGAAGGTGTCCTTTTGATAGCCTGTGCAAATATCATGATCCACTCATCATGTATTTATCAAGTGATAAATATTTGAGAGGAGATTCCAAAGGGTTTTTCTTCAGAATCCCCTTGTTACATTTCACTGCAATAAAAGCAGTGTCCTACTAAAACACTTCTTGGGAAATTACTTTATATTAAGTACAAATGGAAGCTCAGTACAGGTATTGAGTGCTCCTTCTTTGCAACACATTATATTTCACCTGCATGTTCTGTAATGGCCAGTAACTTTATTGAGATCCACCTATGTACATACTTGGAAAAACACAGGCATCCAGATGGGCTGCTCTGTTGCGCTTATGAACATGGGCATTGGACTGAAGTCAATGACACATGCACTTAAAACTGTCACTGACTAAATACAAATATAAAGAGCCTGGTATTCCCGACAAATGGCTTCTACCCATGTACAGCTTAATCGGTATGTGCACAAAAACTCCATCAGGAGCCCTGCAGTTGGTCCTTTCTAGTGCAATCTAGCGCAGGTCACAGTGCAGGGTTGATGGCTGTCCCTTGGCGCTTCATCTTCCTACGCACGGCACGGCGAAGACAGCCTCAGCTCTGCCTGCTCCAATGCTCTGGAGGATGCACACGGATCTCAGCCGGGGAGGTGAGGAAAGGAGAAAGACGAGGTTTCTATGCCAGCTGTTTGTCTGACACAACTTATTTCCCCAGCGGAGCAGGAGTCAAACAGGAATGTGACAATGAGTCACAATTTGGTCCTTATTTTGTTGCTGAGAGATATGCAGCTACACATTGCCTCTTTCTTGGAGCAGATTGTAAGGAGACAGGCTAGCCCAGAGGCTATATGCTGCTTGTCAGTGACAAAATCAAAATTAGCTTCTGGATTTGGGGCCTTTTCTCAGACTATTTGATAAGTATGAAAAGTTTTAAGATGTAAAACATTTCAAAAGGCAGATTTAACATGCTCTGTATGCTTGAAGATTAATATACATGAAACTGTTAATGTATGAGAAATAACACACAGAAGCCAGAGGGTAAAACCATAAAGACTTTATGAGTGCAATGGCCAGAAGCGAACGACAGTGTTCAGTAGGCAAAAGTTTAGCAAAGTTGATGGGCAGGAAGGAGTTTGGTACTTCTCATGGGAATTCTCGAATAGCTTGCAGAGGTGGTGGTTCTGCGACTGAAAAAGGGGCACGGGTGAATAAATTAGATTAGATGATTCATTTTGGTGGCTAAGTTCAGGTGAAGTGTTTCCTAGTCTTCAATTATATTGTTGTTTAAATCTTGGGTTAGGGCATTGCTGTAGAATTTATTCAAAACAAATGATCTCATAATACAAAGGGAGTCTTCTTTTCTCCTTTTTCTGGCTATGTATGTTCACAGGGAAGAAAATCATATACCTTAGTCCTGTGAAGGGTCAAGGAAAATATGGGATTGGCATATGCTATTTTTGGCAACAATTTTTCAAAAGCGTGAGTTGCTTGTGTTCAAAAGTACCTGGTCAGCTCAGTGGCCTAATTACCCATAGAAAAAAAAATCAGAAAAACCCAGGACTACCGCTAATGCGATAAGTCTTTGAGGGGAACAGAAGCTGCAAATTCTCACTTAGATTTCATGAAACTTGGATTCCCCTGTGCCTGTGGAGGGGACACCTGGGCCGGTTATTTTGGCTTAACGGGTTCCCTCAAGGCTGGCCTGCATGCAGAGGCAAGCAAGTGCGAGATGTAATTTGTTAGCTTAGGTCAGAAGTTTAAAAATTTGTTGACATTATTTTTCACAGCTGGTACAATATCTGTGCATGTKCAATAGGAACAGAGAAACTCTCATGTAGCATTAGTTTATGCAGTACATTTGAAAGAAAATTAGCTATAGACAGCAGGGAGACTTAAAAGCTGTAAAGAGGTTTAAACTAGTGCATCATGACGTGAGCCCATGATTAGCTAGAAGTGTGCATGAATGCAGTTAACGGGTGTTGAATTGTAGGTCTGATCATTTATTTTCTTTATTTTGAAAGAACCGTGGCTTATAAGTATTTGAAACAGTTTTTTTAGAGGTTACTTATGGGGTTATATAATAAGAAATGCACTTATAGGACTAGCAGTATTTTCAAAGTATTGAAAAGATTAGTTCCCACTGATTTCAAAATGAAATCTGAGCAACTGGTTAGATTCTTACAAGAGCCTACAGGTACCTCCAAGTACCTGAATCCTTGGAAAAAAATCCAGTCTGGACTTTTTTTTTGTTTTTCTTCCCACTGTGTCCAATGGAAACACTAAGTGCCTAATTTGTGCTTCCCTTATGGCAAAAATGACCCTTCAAAATCTGAGCTTCACTCTGTAAAGCAGAAACTGTTTTAGTTTAAAGCATGTTTCATAATGCAGCTCTGGCTTCCATCCAGGATGCACTGAGGACAGAGACACCAGAGTAACCCTTTCTGAAGCAGGTCAGCAGCTTATAGAAATGAAGAAGTTTTCCTATTCCTTTCGATGTTGACATTGGCTGGTTTCTGCTCTGTTTAAGAAGATTGAACTTGTGATCAGTGTACCAGCTTAACTGTTTTTTAAAGCAGCAGAGGGTGGATTGCTTTAAATCCAAATGATTGAGAAAAACTTTTAAATCACCAATTTTAATCATGATTCAAAACAACAAACAAGAGACCTGGTTTTAAAAACAGCAGTTTTAATCTCATTTCACATATGTAGTCTAGGAAGAAAGAAGAACAGAAAGGAGAAATTGATTCCTGTTGACTGGTGGCAAATGTCATGATAGGTTACTGAATATAGGCTTTCTTTTTTTTCTTCTAAAATTGTGCCTTTTACTTCTAGGGAGAAGGATATTCTAAATATGAGCCTTTTAAGGTAGTCTATAGTTCAATAACTATTTATACAGATTCTTAATCTTTGCATATTTGTTTAGGATATAAAATAGTAAATGGTGCCTTTCTCTTTCACTGGATAATGATTTTATTTTTACTCATGATTTCTGTCAAGCTTCATTAGGATGGAAATTGGAATTCAATTAAAATGGTATATAGCAAGATTTTAAAATTGTTTATTTGTGTACTCCAGTTGTACTGGATGTATAGCAATAGTTCATTTTAAATAGAGCATGTTTTGATAGCCTAAGTGATTTATTAAACAAATACAGTACTGTTTGTAGTTTAGGTTCTAGTCATTGCATCCTGCAAGAATATATAACTGATAGAGCTCATTTTCTTCACATAACATTGATTCAAAGATTAGAGAAAGAAAACTAATTTTCTTTTTTTTTTAAATCTCTAATTACTTCTTGACAGAAAATAAGACAGCAACTGAGTTCAAACAGTAGAATTAATTGAAATGAAGAAAATATTGTCTGCATTTGCAAAGAGGTTATACTGTCAAAAACAAGCTTCTGCCTAGCAAGTGATTTCCAATTGCATAGTGATTTATCTTCAGATCTTTAATGGTCTGATCATAGTTTTTGTTTAAATAAAAGTGATTTTAATACATGGCTCTATAAAAATATAATCCCTTGTACAAGTTTTATCTATTACATATTTAAATTTAAAAAGATGTGTTTGTAAAAGCATTTAAGGAAAACCTCAGTTTGTGATTCAAAAGGTGTGGACAGTTTTATTCCCTGCCATCTCCAGTGCAACATCATTTGTCATGAGCTTATAAAGGGGAAATATTGAAGATTAAGATCAAAATGTCTTCATAGTTGAAGTATATAGATGGCTACAAAACAGTCAGTGATTAGATACCTGAAAGACTTGTACAGTGCTTTACACTAATTTAAAAACAATTCAATAATGTGAGCAGAGGAGCTCAAGCTTAACATTCTTCACTCTGCTTTCCATTGACCAATAACAAGGAACATGAAGTAGATGAGCAGATTTGAACTATAAAGTCTTTCTATCTAAAGATTTAAAATTATGGCCAACTAGTTATATTTCTTACGCACTTGATCCCTCTGTCATATTCTCTTTGCAGCTTTCAATATTTTATGAGGATTGATGATTATTTCATATTTCAGGTTTGGACTTGTATCTTTGTATAGATCTTACTCTGATGTACTGAGACACGATCATTCCAACTTTAGATCCCTGAACTGGAATATACTTAAGCAGTATGTGGCCAAAAAGATCAAAAAATATAGGGTCCAGCTTTCTTGCTGATATTTGACTATAGCAGAGTTAATTTATATATCTAAGTTTGTTAGAAAAATTACAAAGCGAATACTTGGCTACTAATTGTTTACTCCATGCTTCACTCAGTTCTATCTCACTGAGATAAAGGTACCAATAGTTAACAACAGATACACCAAATTAGGTTGCTGATGTGCCTTGCCCTTTTTTCATGCTGATTTTCTTTTTTTTAATTTAATTTTTTTTTTTTTTTTTTTTTTTTTTTTTTTTTTTTTTTTTTTTTTTTTTTTTTTTTTTTTTTTTTTTTTTGCTCTATAGTACAGTTTTATCTTTTCTCTTTCTCTCTCTTTCAAGATCTAAGATAATATTTTACTTCAGGAGGCAGGATATGTAATTCTGATCCCTTCCCTAAGAGTATATAACCAGATGAGCATAGTGAAGCACAGAGCAAACAATTGCATTGCTCTTCAGACTCATTAGATTTGAAGGAAAGACATAAGCTAACATAAGATAGCGGAGGCTGTAGGAGTTTTTTTGCTTTTAAGGCTTAGTAAGGTAGAGAGCTTAGTGAAAGTAGATGATGTAGTATAGCATAGGGCATAGAGCTTAGGGCATGGCGCTCGGAAGATCTCGCGATGTCACGGGAGTTAGGAGCATAATTAATTTATGCAGTTTACTGATAACCCCATGCCATACAAGGCAAAAAGTAGGAATTAGTCTCCCGACTGGGCAGTAGGTGAGTCTCCGCATTCTATTGGAGTACATAGGCAGACTGAACAGCACAATAAATGCCATTTTGCCGCATCCTCCATAGTGGTGTCTGTGCACTAGGGCCCCGGGGTGAGGACAACCCCAGGTCAGTCCAGCTAGCGGACAAGGTTTGTCGACCACCGTTGGCAAGAGGAGGTTAAATAAAAAAACCTACAAAAGAAGATACTGGTTTTTTTTCACACAAAATTTTCTTATATGCTAAAACTCATCTATTTAGCGATTTCAATCAAATGAATTCAGTTGCTTGAATTTATGGTCAGTATTGGGTTTTTCCCTTAGACATCAGGAGGCAAGAGTCTTGGTTTAAATTCCTGAATAAGCCTCGCTTCAGTCATGTGGCCAATCCGKACTTTTTATAGAATCAGTCCTACAGTGAAATATGAATTTATTTCTGTCCTGAAAGTTCTGCTTAGTGCCATATCAAGGCATTTTCTATAGGAAAGGAAAATACAAAATGCAGGGCATAGAAAAAAAAAACTCTCGCTGGAGAAGTCTCCTCTTTCTGTCTTCAAAGATGGTTTTAAAAAATCCTTTACAAATATATAATGAGTAAAGACCCACTACTCCCTGTACACGCTTATGTTCTCAAAACTTCAAAAGTATATCTGTACCTTTGCCTGGAGTCAAATTGTCAAAGACACAATGAATCTAAGCCTTTGTAGGCTCCTTTGGAATGTAAATGAGCTTTTTTTTTTTTCCTTTTTCTATATTCCATTATGTAGATTTAAGTTATGGTTCTCTATGAATGCCAGGAAGGCTAAATCTTGTTCCAATGTTTTCTAAGAAGTTATTCACAATTTACACAATTATCATKAATATTGTTTTTCAGGAAACTATTTTACTCTTTTTAGAGACATAATTTAATATATCTAGTCAAACATTAAGGTCTTCATTTTGCTCGGACCTTTTCCTCCTATAATAACACCTTAATTTTGGCTTCAGATCCAACAGCATAGCTCCTACTGAAATCAGCCAAAGAGGTACATGGGCATGCCTAACACAGGATAGAGTTTAGTAGCCCAAAGAGGCAATGTCATACATGTATGGTACAATTTAAGCTATATACATTTCAGAGCTACCTGAATTTTCAAACCGTGACCATGTGCTGAAATTAGCATAATTTGAATTGCATTTCTAAGGGAAACCTTCAATTCCTCTACTTCCTAGAGATTTTATTGCATCATAATTCATGATAAGGCTAAAGCCTGTGAGCATTCCACAAGGAGATATATGAAGTTAGATTCATCCCTTTAAGCAAATCACTAACTTCACATAGAGGTAATCATAGCCAAACAAATAAATAAATTTATATTAGATTAAATTTACATTTGATAAGGTTACCCCTTTATTGAGAGCTAGAGCAACTCATACCAAGTACAAGCATTTGTTTTGCAACTAGAGTAGCTCTGCTATCAGACTCCCAAATAGAATTATTTGATGTGAGATCTGTTCTGTCAGCTTTACATTTATCCAAAAATGCACGTCTTGTTCTAGACACTGAAATGCTTTTATTGATTACACAAAAGCTGCTTGAAATCTTCAGCAGAATGTACTGTGTTTTATTCTGCTGTTAGTTAAACCAGGTGACGTAGCAAATTTCAAAAACTCTTTCCCATGTGGTCTCTCTCTTTCTCTCTTTCTCTTCACCTTCCAAAAAATAGTTCACTAGGTTCCTCTGCACGAAGACATACTTCCATATCTATTCCTTGGCTTCATCTGAGAAATCAATAGATATTATAGGTCACCTTATTATATTTTGCTTGCATGTTGCTTGTATACCAGTGTATTCCAGCGGACTGTTGTTTTTTTTTTATGTTACGATTTATAAAGAACTCATATAAGAAAGATTAGCAGGAAAACTTTGCTAGATGGGTGTTATTCTTATTAATTTTGAAAATCAGGTAGAAACTGCTGTTGGATATAAACACACAGTTTCAGGAAATCCTTCATGTTTTGCAAAGGCAGCTACAAATATCTTTGAGGCTTGAGCACATAAAATTAAATGTGAATTAAATGTGTATATGCATATGGCAGTAGAGTTGGGGAGAGTGCATTTTTGCCTGAGTTAATGAATTAAGATAATTTCAGCTATACAGGCAAAGCAATCATATAGGTTAGGTCTTTCTCAAAAACTAATTAGCTGGAAATTTCTTTTAAAATGCATTTGCCATAGTTTCATTTGTCACCCACTATAGGCTAATGCA
Organism: Nothoprocta perdicaria; assembly: GCF_003342845.1. Lineage (NCBI taxonomy): Eukaryota > Metazoa > Chordata > Aves > Tinamiformes > Tinamidae > Nothoprocta > Nothoprocta perdicaria. The sequence goes on along the minus strand of NW_020454350.1, from coordinate 1,195,280 downwards.
TTTCACACTGAGAAGTGCTAAAAGCATTCTCAAAAAAAAAAAAAAAACCATGATACAAATGACTAAGTTTTACAACATGGTTGCTATCCAGTCTTCAGTGTTTCATGCTAAGTGAAGAAAAACAGAAATAATACCACATCTGCAGAGGCTGTCAAAAGTATATCATGGTATTGGACCTATTTTAGTTTAGATGTTTACTGTGGCTCTGCATAGAGATTGGAACTGCATTGAAATAATCACTTCATATAATAGCAAATTATCTGTCCCTTAAATTCTTAAGATAATTTTAACTTGTGAAAGTTCTTCAGCTTCCTTAACATTTCAAACGACAAAAATATTGTGATAATAATTTCAAATGTTAATATTTATTAAAGCAAACAGCCAACTATATAAATCTAGCAGAACACATTTACATTCTTGAGGTCATTTCTAATGCCTACTAGTGATTTTTAGTATTTAGTAGCTTTTATATGTCATGTTTAATTTTCTTCTTGCTCACTGGATGCTCACTAGTCCTCCAAATGAGAAATAAAGGTAGTACCACTTTGACAGAGATAGCTGGATCTGATACACTTTAAGACCTCAGAGCTTTCTTACTGCCCATCCTCTAGAGGTCACTTACCTGGGGAGCTCTGAGGTCCTGAGGATCTCTCTAGTCCAAGTTTGCCAGATGGGTGTTGTAGCCAAATGTCCAGTGAGTAGGAGCTGGTGCTCAGGTTTTGGACCCTATCTGTCCATCCATCCTATGCTACTGTAGGAATTAGCAATTAGGGTTGAAATAAAACTACAAGATAGGCTGTGCTGACCAAAAGCTGGACTCAGTCAGACAAATCCTCTCAACTGCTAATTGTTTACATGCAACCAGCTCTTTATTCCCTTTCTGTGCTATTTTCCCAGACTTGTTCCTCCTTAATCCACCTTGATTCCTTCTTTTTTCCACCTTTAGTCCTTCCACTAATCATCATACATCTAACAATAAGAGATATTTCAAAAATTCCATTTTTTTCCATTGTAGAAATTGTTCAACTTCAGTGACTTTTAATAACTTGGCTTATTTCATTCAACCTATGTCCACTTCTCTTTCCATAACCTTGAGCTACTGTAAGGGACACTGAAGCTTCATTTTATTTACAAATGTCATCAGGCTGTAACCCTTTTTTTCCCTGTATATGCAAACTCATCCCTTTTCTCTTTATTCCTTCAGTAAACAGTTTAAATTCTCATGTCGTTTTTCATCTTCTAGATGCTCCTTTTTTTTCCCTAGAAATGTCCAGGTAGACATATAAGGATTGCATCTTCTCCTGAAAAGAGATACATATCGGTTGCATCAGAGCAATTCCAGTGTCCATATTCCAGCAATTCCATATTCCAGTGGAGGAAACAGCTGTTTTCCAGTAGAAATTATTTAACTAGCAATAAGAAATACCTTTTAATGCCATTATGTGTCTGTTTTCTGGCCCAGCAATCTTTGTCTCTGCCAATTCCTCCTCTCCTTGTCCTGTGGTTATGTGAATAAACTGCTTATGAATGAACAGGGAATTAGACGTTTCCTCTTGCCCTATAGGGAGTGTGCAAAAAAAAAAAAAAAAAAAAAAAAAAGTACAGAAGTCTGAATTCCATGTCATGTAGCTGCACAGGGCATGAGCAAATGGTTGTGATTTGTATTAAGAGTTAGAAAAGGACAGTGAAATAAACCTTGTACTATAAAATCCCTAGAAAATGCCCTCCTTCCTAGAGGTCTGCTTCCTACCCCACACTATTCATGTTTCTCATAGATCTCGCGAATATAGCTTGTAGTTCTCTGTGTAATGTGGAGATTAAACTCTAAACTGAAAAAAGGGACATTTTTCTTTTACAAATGGAGATGCATCAAGAATTAAAAATGTGTAGTATGTGTTTAAAAAAAAAAGTGATTATAGAAATCTATAGAGTCCTCGTTGTGCATTGTGTTCTCCTTTATACTCTCAGTTCATGTCTTTTAATATGAGCAGTTCCAAAGATGGGCATTTTATTTCAGAACATTTTTTATTTAAATGAATATTATTAAAACATGAGATAAAATGTTAATACAATTTAAAGTAGAATATGTTCTGCAGATACAGAGATGGTTCTGTTAAAGACTTCATGAGCCCTGGAACAGGCTGCCCAGGGAGGTTGTGGAGTCTCCTTCTCTGGAGACCTTCAAAACCTGCCTGGATGCCACCCTGTGCCATGTGCTCTGAGTATCCCTGCTGGAGCAGCGGGGTTGGTCTAGATGATCTCTAGAGGTCCCTCCCAACCTTAACCGTTCTTTGGTTCTGTAAAGAACTTCCCTGCATCTTAAAGTTTGCAATTGTGAAGGAAGCTATTTTAGAAGCTCCAGTAACCTTTTTTTCTTTTTTCTTTTTTTTTTTTTTTTTGAAAGTATGATTTATAATGGTTTACTGAATAAATGGTTTCTGCAATAAACATTTTTTTCAGCTATCCCTAAGGAATACACAAATCAAAACAACCTTCCCACAGATTCACTAGTTCAAGTTAGTGTCAACGAAACCTCAGCTGTGTGTTCATACTTTTACACCATACATGCTCTACAATCATGTTCTTGAATATATTGCATTTTTTATTCTATATGATTTCTTGTAAACCCTTTTGCATCAATGATCGCATTAAATAGGTCGAGTCAATACATTTGAAATCACTATTGCCTCCATTATTAACACAATTTTTGTTATCTTTAAGTTTTTGTTAGGAATTGTTTTATTCTGTCTAATACATTCAGGTCTTCAAAAAGGTAGATGCACTTATTTAGGTACTGAATGAAGTTGCCTGCATACTGTTTGCTAAATCTCTGAATTTTGTTTTGGAAAGTATTCCCTTGCATCTTTGCTTTCAATTCTTCTCTTCTCTTAGGCTTTTCATTCTCTTAATTGGAATGATCAAACTTTCCTGCTGCTTTTCTAGTACAAATATTATCTTTTACTTTCACATTTGTTCTAGAGAATAAATTCAGTGGTTCCAAATAAAACTAAACTCAGGGTAGTTTCTCATCTGCTAAAAAAAAGACCACATACTCTATGAGACAGGACATATATTGTTGTATAGACTTGCTAGGTCCAAAAGCTGCTGGCTGACTTTAGGCTGCAGAAACACTTGCCTTACTTCGTGTTTTCAATTTGTTTACATACAGTTACAATCACAGAATGGTTGGGTTTGGAAAAGACCTTTGCAGATCATCTAGTCCAACACACAGCTCAAGCACAGTCACATAGAGCGCTTTGAATAGGGAAAATAAGAAATCATAATCATAGAATAATAGAATCTGTAAGGATTGAAGAGACCTTTAGAGATCATTTAATCCAACCTTCCCGCACATGCAGGGTCACCTACAGCACATGGCACAGGATTGCGTCCAAGCGGATTTTGAATATCTCCAAAGAAGGAGATTCCACAACCTCCCTGGGCAGCCTGTTCCAGGGCTCTGTCACCCTCTCTGTCAAGAAATTTTTCCTTAAGTTTCTGTGGAACTTTTGGTGCGTCAGTTTATGGCTGTTTCCTCTAGTCCTATAGCTGGCCACCACTGAAAAGAGGCCGGCCCCCTCCTCCTCACTGCCTCCCTTGAGGTATTTATACACACTGATCAGGTCCCCCCTCAGCCTTCTCTTCTCCAGACTGAACAGGCCCAGCTCCCTCAGCCTTTGCTCATAGGGCAGATGTTCCAGGCCCCTGATCATCCTGGTAGCCCTGCGCTGGACTCTCTCCAGCAGATCCACATCCTTCTTGTCCTGGGGAGCCCAGAACTGGACACAGTACTCCAGATGTGGCCTCACCAGGACTGTGTATAGCGGGATGATCACCTCCCTCGACCTGCTGAAGACGCTCTTCTTAATGCACCCAGCATCCCATTGGCCTTCTTGGCCACCAGGGYACACTGCTGCATCACGGTCAATTTGTCGTCCACCATGACGCCCAGGTCCCTCTCTAAATTAAATAGATTAAATTAAATTTTAATAAACTAAATTAAATAAATAAATTAAATAAATAAATTACTGTACTCTTCATTAATTTTATAGCCAGTATTTCATCAACAATTTTTGATGTGAATGTGAATAATGTGAACTGACCAGCTCTCACACTGTTAATTTTCAGAGGACTGCATATGCAAATATCATTTTCATGGCTTGCAATCTTCTCTTTCTTTCCTAATGTATCACCTGAACTTAATTTGTATGAATCTTACCTGTCCCAAATTTCTATTAAATTAATCTATAAGTTCTTCAGCACTATAAGTCTTGTTATCTATCCTTCTTAATACTGAAAAGTAGCACATGAATAAAGGTGATGCTAATTGCAGTACATTGTGACTTGAAGTGTTAGCTGGGCCAGAAATACCATGCATAAGACAAATCCAGATGATTCTTTTTCCTGTGACGTAGAGATCTCAGACTTTTCTTATATTTACAGACCTTACATAGCAGCATTTTCAGTTTTTGATCACAACAAAGGCAATTTTTTCTTCACCAAGAGCCAGCAATAGCAAAAGTGTACAACGTCCTCAAGAAAAAGTTTATGCTGCTCCATATGCCAGGGAACATTTTCCCATCCAAAAAGGAGAAAAACAAGACACAATGCTGATGGTATTATGAGACAAGAGCTTCACAGACAAGAATAAAAATGGTAGATTATGAGGATCATTTCCATTTGAAGGAAAGCAATTGTGGCCTCTGGAGCCCTCAGCGGTCACTGAAATTTGCATACTTTTTCCATATGTAAGGTCAGTGACGAGAGAGCTATTCCATTATTTTTCTAGTCAATTAAAGTCCAAATGAGGTCCATGTATGTAATGGGATGGTCTTCTAGGTCTACTTCGTGTAGTGGTTTGGTAGATAGGAGCACTGCATGAAGTGACTATCCAAGGGACTGTCAGATTGTAACAAGCTTGATATTTTCTGGAGACAGAGCAAAAAAATCAGTCTAAGCTGCACCTGCCTACTTGATGAAGAGGGAAAAATTCCAACCATCTCCCTCTGCATATGTCTATTGAATGCCTCTTGAAACTTAATAATACTTCTGCCCTAATAACGGAAGTGGTGGGATGTAGCTGTTGGTCTGGACTTAGAAACAAATTTGGTTGAAAATAACAGTGATGTAAGTTTCATTTGGCTGCTTGGATGATGTGAACCTTTCCTCACAGTTCCAAAGGGCGAAAGAATCTTGTACAAGWATTACATAAAACACAATATCAAAATGCCAAAACTAAGTCAAAATTCTGCATTCTTGTAAGCTTTTGAGTCCCTATTTCTTCCTTGCTGTGTCAATTTCTGTTTCTAATATAGGTGAAATATAGGTTTACATTGTAGATTTAATACATTTTTAGTTATTCGATTATTTTATGTATATTTTATGGCTATTCTTATATTTTATAATAGTGTTCCTAATGTATTATGCTTTTGTGAGGATGAATTGTGTTAGTGAGTGAAAGATAATCAGTTATGCAACCATAAGAATATGGTCAATGTAAGCTATAGAGCTGAAATATTTACTGTGAATGTTCATCTTCAATACATGTGAAAGTATGCATTTTTTATTTATTAGCACTTATCTAATTACAGTCGAAGCTGCTCTCTATTTGTATAATAGAAAAGGAAATTAATAAAGAAAGGTTAGATGATGAATAGTCCCTTAACCAGAATATAACAGGCTGAAAAATCTTGCGGAGATGTATACAGAATAACTAAGTAGGTTTCGAAAGCTTTTTTGAAAATTTAGAAAGGAGTATCAACTCCTACATCTGCAGAGGACATCTCTATCTCTTTTCATTATACTGACAAAGATACGACCTGAGACTACTATATTAATATTAAAAAATCTTCAGAGAACTTCTTGAAAGTTTCCTGAAAACTAAAAAGCAGCAGTGTCTTTGATATTCTTAAAATATGAGATGGAAGAGCTTAAAGAAATTTTATACATAAGCTGAATGTGTGAGGATACAAATGGTTTAAAAAGACAGGCAAAGAAGAAAAACAGTTGTCGTCAGAAGAAATCTGTGATATATTCTGCTGAGACATTTTAGAGAGCATGCAAAAATGCAATGAGCTAGTGATTAGAACACCAGATGAGGGTTCAATTCTGCTCTTTGCCAGATTATCAATATGACCTTCACTCATCACTTCATCTCACCGTGACTTCCTTTCCTTCAAATAAAAACAGTGGTATGAACTTACATCACAGTGTGGTCTGTGGGGAGCATAAACATTATAAGACTATGGGCCACCAAATCTGAGTTTAGATCCATTAAAAAAAATACCCTAAATAAAATTGCACTTTTTGAATATGACCAGGGATAGGCAAAGCTTTATTAAACGGGAAAATATTGTACCTATATGGAACCTGTTTCCACACCACCAGAAGATTTGTGAATAGAGCTCATGCAATTTGGGAGTTAGCACTAGAATGAAAAAAAGTCTGGTTTTAATCCATTTTATCTTTTTCATTGACATAGCCCATGGTTAATCAAGGAAGAAAAGGATATCTCYATTAGGGGAAGGAAAGCAGGATGAGATGAAAACAAATGTGCATAAATGTTACTTTCAGTCATTACGGCTGAACGTCAAATATTCATGTGCAACTTTGACCTTGAACGTGAGTCAGGGAGTCAAGCACAAGAGAACTGCTCGGCTAAGACTAATGCAAAATGCCAGAAGCCTTGTAAGATGCCCCTGCAGAGATCCCACAAGTGCCTGGTTTCTACACCAGGTGCTCAGGCCCTTGCTGTTTCTGTAGGCTGGATCTCGTAGGATGTACATCGGCTGCGGCAGGAACATGAGGAGGTGTTACAGCCTGAAAATGACAGCAGAATGATGTTGTAATAGCTTTGTGCATATCTATAGCAGATGCCAAAGAATATGTGATTTAGAGTCATAGAAGGACGTGGGGAAACTACCATTCCAATGAGGTCAAAACTTTCCCCTGCCGTAGCTCACATTCTGTTACAGCCAGCAGGAGCAAAATGGAGAGACAGTGTTGAGAAGCAGGAACAAGCCTTTTCCTTCAGAATAAAAAACCTTTTAAAATATGCATTGAAGCGAGACTTTAACAATGTGAATTTGGACCGATTATGTCATTAAAAAAAGTGAACAGGTTTTTCTGTGTTCTAAAATGGATCATTTGGACTTGAGGACTGCTCTACTGAAATCTGCTTAGATTCTGCTTAGTCTTCCATGACCAAATAAGATGAAACTTTACTTTGCCTGAGTGTCTAAGATTTTAATGCAGACACTGGAACTACAAGAAGCTATGACCTTCAGAAAGATTCCTGTTCCAAAAAACATAAGTAAATGGATGCCCCGTCTGTGAACAGGACAGCATCACAGCACAGAGGTGTTTCATTTCTGTGCTAGTGTTAATTACAAACATGCATTGAGTGTGATTTAAAATTAATGGTCATTTTATAACAATCTATGCTCTCCACAAGAATGTATAGGTTTAATTTGTTTTATAAAATTCAGAATCTTGCATTATKGGAATTTCATGAATATATCTCACAGTAGGCATTATTTTTTATTTCATGTACATTTCAAACACACAAGCTTATCATTAATGCATTTTCCCTCTTTCGAGTTATATACTTAGCATCTTAATGTAGGCAGGATAAAAAGATATTTTAAAAGTAACTTRTGTAGATAGATATAAAAAGTAAATCATCTTTATTTTAGATATCTTTGAATTCAAAGAAGATTTTTATCTTATCTGTCACTGTATAAGTTTAAAGGATTGTTAGCCTACTAGTAAATCTTTCAGATGAATCGTTTTCAAGATCAAAATGCCTTTTCCTTTAGTTTCTTGACAATTAAACTATGGATCATAGTCTTTTCTTCCTTTCCAAGGCCATAGTCCTTGGAAAACCTGCTTCAGAGCTATTATAGCTTTGTTATGGATAAATACTTACATTTTCAAGCAGCTAGGGAAAAAGTCATTGTTTACTGTTTATGATTCAGCAAGATAATATTGATAAAAAGTAGATACAGTCAAAATATTAGGAAAATTTTATATATTAGCCATGGTGATTTTATGCTAGTGAAAAAAATATTGCTTAAAAATTTTGTCATTATTGCTTTAGGTGGAAACTGTTAATATAGAATATTATATATATATAGAATATATATAATATATATATTAACTATATATATATATATAACTATATATATTCTATATATATATATATTCTATATATATATATAGAATATATATAATATAGAATGTTCATTTAGGATTTGGATTTGACAGAAAGCATAAATTGGTTAAAAACTATTCTGTGAAGCAGTAAAATAAATTAATTTTTCACTAACATTACCAACTAATGCCAGAAACTTATCTTCTGTAAAAACCTCTCTTTCCCTGTAGAAAAAAGAAAAATAATTTTAAAAAAGGCTGTATAACACCATTACTATACACCAATAAAGACAAAGCAAAGCAAAAAAAAAAAAAAAAAAAGCTTATTAAATGCACCCATCAAAGTATCATCACCCATCATTTTTCATACACTCATTTTTGCAACCAAAAGTTGCAGCCCCTGAAAGCTGAATTTGGAATCCACAGTTTCCTCAGACTACCTGTAGCAAATAGGTGGAGCTGTATCTATTCATTAATATCTCTTACTCCAAACTGCCCAGTACAAAACTGTCTTACTTTGTGACATGTGCGGCACCAGGAACATTTCAAATTTGTTTTTATGTGTCACAAGTCTAGGCCACCTCCTGGTAAGGTATATTTCTGTGAATCATTATAGAAAACTGCTCCATTTCTGGAGCTAAATAATGTAACCAGGTAACCATTTCTTGGATTTATCACTGGGATAAAATAGAGACCGCCCTAAATCTGCTTGGTCAATGGAGTGCTTATTCTATCTCATCTTCTCTGCAGAGATCTGAAGATCTGTGTTGAAATGATAAATTGCAGGTTAATCTTGAGCCTCTAATAAAAGGTAAAAATGGATGAGATAGTTTGGTAGCCTGATTTCCAGAAGTAAGTCTGGAGATTATTTAGTACTGAGGTTCCTGTTGAAGAAYCATTTGGGGTTGGCTTGTTCTGAATGTGATGGTGTGAAAAAYAGCAACACTGAAAGTCCATGAGGTTTACCTAAAGTAAATGTATTCAGCCAAAATGCTTAATGCTCATTTGAATCAAACTTCTTCTCTCACATGTGAGCACCTAGCATCAGCTACCCTTAAAGMAAACTTTGTAAGGTAATGTAAAGACTTCCCAGCTCTTGAGAACTGCAAAACACATTTTGCATGACGGACATATTATGAATACACTATCATATCATCTATAAAGATCAACTGCCCTCACTGCACAGCATATTCTCTTCATCCCAGCTCCCCTTAGAGGTCACTGCTGTTTCCAGTCTGTTAAGACGTATAATTTTTGCCCTAGCTCTGATGTGATGTTGGGCTGCAAGAAAAAAAAAAAAAAGATCAAGCAGATCATCTGACTAATCATTGCTAGACAAACACATTTGGAGATTATAGTAGCTCCACCAGAGGAAGGCCAGATCTGAATTTTTCATCTTTACACTTACATGCTGTTGTGAAATGAAAACAGAGGTATTTTTAACTTACTGTTTACTGCAGTGACTTTCAGTGTTTATTATGACTATTATCTTATAGATAGGGGCAAGTTTGTCTTTCAAAAGCAGAAATCTGTTTTTATTCTAATCCATTATAAAAGTTTCAGGAATTTATAGCTGAGTTCCTCAAAACAAGTTAATAACAAAGGGAATGCATACAGTGCTCTTGCTATAGAAGGTTTCATGCTATTTAAAGATAAAGGTAAATGGCAACCATTTTCTTCCAACCTTCATTTTGACATTTTAAAAGATAAGATGTACCTCTCAGCTTATATCAGCTCACAAATATTTCTGAATATCCCTTTGGCATCTCTCTCAGAAATGTCAGATTTGTAAGATGAACAGGAAGGTAAAAATTCTTTTTACTGTTTCAGAGCACAAATTTGTTTCTGAAGAAGAGTAGTTTCTACTACAGATCAATAAAAAAAATCAGGCATGGAATTGAAGAAAAAAAAAGAATTCTTCAGTGCTGAAAATAGTGTTTGGTATTTAGAATTCAGTTAAACTCTTGCTTCATGTATATACTGAGAATTTGGAAGTGAAGCATTTTATTTTTGAACAGTCTTATCTTTTTTAAAAAAGAAGGCAAAAGACATGAGAAACTGCAGAGCCACTCCAACTGAAAAATCTGAATGTCCAGCTGCAGATCATTAGAAGGTAAAATCTGCTGCCTTTTGAAAAGGGAGCAGCCCATAGTTCTTTACATAAATTTGGCCATTGGTTTAAGATGTGCAGTAAATGACACTTATCTTGTTCAGTATCATCAACTCTACTACCAGCAGGTTTGATTTTACAGAATTAATTCTRTGTTGACTATTTTTAACCAACTCTATCTCTTGAGTTCTCAAGAAATTACTACACAAAGTGATAAAGCTGTAAGTAAAATGACCTATAAACTTTCCTGATAAAGTCTACTATCTTTTAAATCTGGTCTTTAGGACTTTTCYTACATTTTTTTCAGCAGTCATTTCAGGTATGATTTATTATGGAGAGTCTCATAATACTATCTCAGTCATGCATTTCAGCAGGACTGACCTCTGAACTATGACCTGCTAATTCCTCTGTTACTCTAATCAGAATCATGTAAAAGCTTTATGAAATATATACATACACAGGAAGCACACGGAGATAGAAGGTTAAATGTCATGTAGGTATAATGACCTTTGTAAGCAAATTCATAATAAAATTAAAGCAATTTTTATACTTCTTCACAAGCTACATGTAACAATTTTTCCTCTCATTGATTTTAAGCAGGTTGTAATTCAACATTTTTTCTGTGCCACATTATTTGATGGTGGAATAAAGTAGCAGTTTAAGAAATGATCAACCGGCACTCTACTACACTATTGAATTCAAATATATAAAGAATAATGGAAATTTGGTTCCAGATTACTGAGGTCCAGCTTTATAAGAGATTTAAGAATCACCCATAAGAATTTTCAATGGGATGTGGACTCCTAAATTGTATACTGACATCTGCTGATATAACTTTGTTTCCTTGAATTCAAAGGCCCGGATTCTAGCAATTGTGAGGGTGTAAACTTATTTGATTGTTGACCATATTTTAAAACACAGTATAATAGGGTCTAACTGAAAATAGCTTCAATTCCCCTGACTGGAATTCAAATTGCTTCAGGACACTTGCTAAAATTCCTTTTTCAGGTGTAGTTTATCTAGCACTGAAGTTCATACGTTGGCCTAGCTTGCAACAACTAACAGCTAATTTTATTATTTTTTTCAATGAGATGCAGTGGTCCATTCCAGAAAAATCCAACTGTTGCATATTAGTTTCTCAAATGCCTTCTTTTTTTTTTTTTTTTTTTTTTTTTTGACTGTTGGAAAATATTTTTATTTTTCCCTGACTGTATAAGCCCCTTTTCCCTGACTGTATAAGCCTGAACAATCCATTCTTTATTACTACTACTTCTTGATTTTTTCCTTCTCGATCAAGAAGGCCTCTTAGAGATGAAGCCCAGACTGTCTTCATATGATTTAGACTCCCAAGTACACTACGACGGTCCAATCCGGCATTTGAAATTACATGACAAGAAGCTCCTTCCACATGCCAGCTTGTTATATGCCTCACTCCATTCTCTTATATTTACCAAAGTAAGAGATCTCTTTAGTTCTCCTTAAAAGAAAACAAAATCGGAGACATGGGTTCAAAAATGTTAGCTAGATGGAAAATGTGAGTCTTGATATTCCATGAGTGAGATAAACTGCCCTGCTTCAACAATTTAAATATTTCAGAAAATGATTTTTACTAGGTATACAATATATTAAGAACTAGCAAAATAGAATGAGTCTTATTTAAAAAACATTGGAGCTTAGCTTCTGAATTTTCCTTATTTCTTTTAGAAGCTCTTCACAGCTCTTCACAGACTGGCTCTTCACAGCAGGTTTTGAAAAATGGTTGCAAGTGGAAAAAATACATTTGATATTTCTCCTTTTTATTACAAACAGCATTTACATAAAATAGTAGATTTGTTTCTTAAAAATTCATTTTCTCTTGGTGCTCCCTCTCATTTAAAAGCATTGTAATCCTAACAATACATTAATGTGAAAATGTTTGTAATATAACAAAGGAAGACTTACGGTTCTAAGTAGGATATAAGCAGCAGTTTCTCCTGAATTCTTAAAATAAAAAGATCCTGATTCCATAGGGGTGACTTCACAAATAAAMAAACAGACAAATATGAGAAGCAAAAACATAAACAAAATAATGTTTTTAAACAGGTTTTTGTTCAGCTTTTTGGTCTTATCTTACAGTTTGACCTGTTACTCATAATGAATTGTTGGTATCTTACACTAAGAATATCTCCTTTGAAGTTAGCATGTCTACTATAAAAATGGGGCATTTACTTGACAAAAATYAGGACGTCAAAAACATAAGAAGAACAAACATGTCAGATGATAAAACCACATATTTTCTTCATCATGACCCCTGATTGATGCTAAGAGAAAAATATATATTCCAGCATAAAATAATTACTCTCAATCTTTCCAAAGCAAAGGAATTAGAGAATTGCTGAGCCAGAAATTATATATATTTGTATTTTAAAATCTGGAAAGGACTTTTTTTTCCACATATTTGCCCATGTTGTCCTTGTTGTAATCTAGCCATAAATCATTGGTAAATTCATATTCTCTTCATACCGCATTCTCTACATTAGTTTTAGGTCAGTTTAGTTTTAGTTTAGTTTAGTTTTACTTAATGTAGTTAAACCTCCAGAGAAACTTTATTTTGTCTTTTCCACAGAGTCCACAAGCATGTAGTGTATCCTCAGAAATAGATGCTATTATAATCCCCCAATGTACATCACACCTTAGAATGCAGCATTAATAGTTTCTATCATTTTACCTCATGATATTATTTATTTGTTGTTACTATATATAGAACCCATTTTCATTGAAATAGTTAATRAAATGGCTTGGTAGGACACAACTTTTATTCTGCAAACTTCCCATAGAAATCAATGTGATCAAAAGATGGGTGTAGATTATTTCTTGGCATATGAATCTAGAAGATTAATAAAACTTACTTCTTTAAAACATCAAACACCCTCTATTGATCAAAAATAAAACCAATACAGATATAATAACAGAAAAGGAAATTAAAAGAGTACACAGCACCATATGTAATTATAACTGCCTTTTCTGAATTCAATTGTTCAGTCAATTTTCATGCACCATCCTCTCCATATTCTATAATCTCTATTCTATTTCTTTTGTCATGTAGAATTGGTTGCTGCATAATTTCAAAGCCTATTTTCCACATTTCATAAAGAATATTGCATTTTATAACTATCAGTCACCAATAAATCTGCAAATGTTCCCTCACAGACATTCCTAGTCACAGTTTTATAAGTTTTATAAGCACAAAGACTACCTTTTAACTTTGAGAAGTTTGCCAATATGAACAATACGTGTTGAGAGGCTTTACTATTTGCACTTTAATTACATAATCTGTGAGTACAACAACACTTCAGTAACCTGTGATGAGTCTAGAAGTCTGTAAATTCTGGTATCAGCTGCAAACTCCTTTATATGTTATTCCCTTTTATTATAATTTATTCCAATTGTATTTGTTCATTCACACATAGTGGGATCTAATATGATACAGAAGGAATGGCTGAATGTCAGTCATCTAGAGAGAAGACTTATGTTACAGCTCTAAATAAATTAGTCTCTCTTATAATTGGCACCTTTGGGCTCATCAGCTTGCACATACTCCTTCGAACCATACCTAGCACACCTACACTAGGTGCCCTTTGCCCATCTCCTGATGAGCACTTAATGCTACATATGTGCTTGCTTACAGGGCCTATTTCAGACAACGGTGAGGGGAAAGCTTTCAAAGAGCATTCCCACTTACCTATGTAAAATGTCTTTCCCTATTTCCCTCTCCTTCTCAGTATTGGGCAAGAGCCTTTGTGTGTGGTCAGAAAGAAAAAATGAGGTATATCTGTGGATTTAACTGTGTTCTTTATCTCCTGAAGGAGGATATAGGGCTTTCAAATCCTTCAGATTATAARTTATTTTAAATCCACTGTAATAATTTGCTTTAAAAACTAACAGCTAAGTCTAGGCTGGCTCTGTTTTTTATTGCTTTTGGAGAAGACTCTTGCTCTTGCTTGAGATGCTCTGCATTCTGCCATCCATCATCCAGTGTGTGTGTCTTGTGGCCACTACTGCTGGTACAGGTTTTCTGTGCAGATGTAGGTGCAGGCTTTCTGTGTAGACTGGAATTCTCAGGGACTTTCTTCTCTCTGCTCCACTCAGCATTTTGATCCCACATCAAGAGGGACAAAAGGAAGAATGCTAGTGAAAGGTTTACAGCTCCCGATGCCTCTAGAACTGGCTATTTAATTGTGATCAGACAAGATCCTCATCACACTATTTCATATTGCTACCATTATTTCACTGCAATTATTGACTGCAATAGAAATTCTGCCTTTTCATCTACSCTGGTATAAGCCAAGAATACAGAAACCAAGGAGAGAAATGAGAAGAAAGCTCCATAGCCAAGTAAAACAGCTGGACACAGGCATGCATATAGGTAGTGTATTTTTTTTTTGGTGAAAGCATTTTCCCCTGGGGCTGAGAAGAGTGACAATTTTGAGAGCAGCAGAGGTCTGTGAACGGAGGAAAGATGATACGCTGGGACTAAGACACACAACAGATTAACATATATCCATTGTGCAGTCCTTCAGTGAAGGTTTTAATCCCTTGTCCTCTTTYCTTATGGTAAACTACTTACCGTACACTGAGACTCCTGCCTGCCTACCTGATCACAACAGTGGTGAATTGATAATGTCATCAGGTTAAAGCCCAAGGCCAAAGCCTCAGGTTAGCACATGGTGTTGATTTATACAACCATTCTTTCTCTTTTCCACTCCCTTAATTAGTATTTAAATATTCCAAGTGAAGTGGAATAGGTCGAACAGAAACAATTAATGACCTGAATCCAGAATACCCTATTTATTGGAGTGTTCTTCTGGGAAGTGGAACAGACAAGTCAAAATCTACCCGCTCTCTCATTTAGAGCAGACTGCACTGAGATTTCTCACATCCCAACTGAATTGCCCTAGCAACAATATTATTATTTAAAAAGGAACTTTTTT
>NW_020454350.1:1172612-1179954 GCF_003342845.1 Nothoprocta perdicaria | reverse complement strand
TTTTTTTTTTTTTTTTTTTTTCATGGCTGGTGACAGAATGAAGGCTGTAATATAAAAGATAAATATGAAATAACATAAATACAGAAAAGTACTGCTTTACTTTTGAATGAGTCTGCATGATTTGGTTTATTTATTTATTCTTCTTCCTTTTCTTTTTTCGTGAGAAAGTGGAAGGAATAGCCACTGAACTGCAAAATCAAGTGCCCATTCTTAACCATGGATTCCTATTCCTTAAGAAAAACTCATCTTACAAATATAAAGGGTATTTTATCTAAGCTGTTGATGCTGCAAGCTCACCGTGAACTCTGAAGGTGGCACTGTTTTTTCCTCATTATTGTTACCAATTATTAAGGTATATTTATATTTGTGAGACCTTATGAGAGGCCGTATTGTAGCCTCAGTGACAATTCTGAAGCCAGAGAAATTGTAAGAATCTTATACACTTTTAACAATTTGTAATTTAGCAAATCAGTCTTTTGATACAAAGGTAACATTTGTGAGCCATTGGGGTAGTTCTCTGTGCATGAGAAATTGTGATGTGGAGACAGAGGTATATGTCTCTGAAGTAATCCTCTTATAGAAATGTATAATGTAATGTATAATGGTAAAACTTTTTTAACTTCCCAACCTCATTGGAAATCAATAACAATCACAATCCAAAGTGCCAGGAGGTTCTAATAGATATTTGATGGTGGATTAAAATTGGATGGCTGAAATTATTAGCCCTTCAGCTGCACCCCATCCACTCCTCTGACAGATGTTGCCTTCCCGAAAGCAGACACATATGATCTGCTCATGACACTGCTCCTGTTTCACTGAAGCGTTGCTCAAAGTAGACCTAAGTAAGCTGACCTGGATTTTGGCTGACCATAAGACAGTACAGTGAAGTCTGTCTAATGAGAGGAAAATGTATGCTATATGGCTTGGAAGGATGCTGTAGAAGTTCAGGAATCTGTTTTCAACCTGTTGCTGAATGTAAAAATAAAAGTTGCAACAGCAAAATTTGATCTGCTGCATGAAGTAATTTCGAAGCAGCAAAACCTGCTACCTCTAATTGCCTTGCTGAACAGCAGAAGCCACACTGGCTCCTCGGGCAAGGGTTCTGCTCAACTTTGGCGCTTTGCTGAGGAAGGGGAGAATCCCTGCTTGCTGAATTGATGGATAATACGGGACATGTGTAGCTCCCGTCTTTCTCTACTCTGCTAGTAGAGTCCCTTATAGAACTACATGGCATGAAACAATGTGGTCTCTCAGGAATCTTTAAAAAATCTCCTTCAGACATTTTGCAAGCTAGTACCAGGTACATCTAAAATGCGCAGAGTTTCTATTTTCAGAGTTTTAGGGTACGGTGTCCMACAGTCCAGTGAAAATACCTCTGGTATCCTAAGGCACCTATAACAACGTTAGGGACTTATTCTTTGGCACCTGAACTCTTTGGTAAGTGTTTGCGCAGGTAGTGCCTGCACTGGGTATCAGTGTTTCATCAGTGTTTCTTAGCTCGGCTTGCAGGCAAATCTAGTTTCATAGCTGTTTGGTCCCATTTCACTGAATGAAATGTAGTAGAAAAAACTCTGTCATACTTCTACTGTATTGTCTCTGCAGTTTTGCTTAGATTGGTAAGTCGTAGGAAAGTATTTTCTTCACCAAAGTAAGCACAAACAACTCTGAGCTTGAAAAATTAGGTATACTAAACAGGAAGAAACTGTTTTTACATAGCAATTTTCCTAGTAGAATGAGCCTATGAATGGTAATTATCCATATGTATATACATATATATGTATATAATATGTATATACAGACACTTTTAATTGCTTTTATTGTAACTGTGTAAATATCTGCCATTAGTATGTTATTGGAGAGATGTTATAATACTAATGACTGTTGTACCTTTATATTCTCTCTCATTTATCATAAAACCTGATTGATATCCCCAAGGAAAAAAGTGCATAATGTGTCATTTATGACTTCTTACGAGCACAAATTACTTCCCCTTTGTATGCATGGCAGTAGGATAACAAAATGTTATTGATTTGGAATTTAACTTCAGGAAGCTGATTTTTATTGCTAGTTGTCACTTGCAGACTTTTCCTCACGCCGTGAAATGTTTGATCCAAAACTCAGAAGCAGTGAGGGGTTTTTATTTCTATTTATTTGTTTAAGAAAGTATATAAATTGCATTTTAGTAGGTAGACATTATTCACAAACAAAACAAACCTACAAATAAAACTGAATTTCAAATAAGAAACAAATAATGCATAATATGCCAATTCAGTTCTGCTTATTTTGCTATTCAGAGAAGCAGCTTTCCAGGTCTTAAAACAAGACACTGATCAGTGCCAGGATGCTTGTGCASAAATCAAGAAAAACAGTGCAAATCATGAAAAAACATTAATGCTGAAAATACATAACATTATAAGTGAAAAATGCAGAAGAATGAATAGTTTGAATTTGAAAACCTTACAGTATGGTATAATTAGGAATCAGGGAACATCTGTCTGACACCAACACTCTCATTCTTAGCATTTACAGATACCTATGAGATAGATATAAAACACATATTTCTGTATCTTTTGAGAGATTGTTAACATTTTATATAGAATACAGAACAAAATCAAGCATCTTTAGCATGAGGATTGGAAGACTTCTGTCTTCTTTTTTGTAGGTATAATTGTTTGTACTTACAGGTAGTACCATAGATCTCATTCTTTCTCTACATGCATTCATTTCTTTAAGAATATCCAAGCAGTGATTCTCCAATCGAGGCTATATATATCATGTGAGGTCAAACATCTGAAAGTCGACAGACTTGTGCATTAGATGTAGTCGTATTTGTCATTTTCGATGTGAAAAATGGAACTAAATCTATTTATCTCYGAGTAGTGTAGCCCTGTCACTTTCCTAACCTCTGTCGTTGTAAAGAAATTATCAGCTTTATAGATTGTATCAGCTGTGACAGAACATGAGTGAACTCAGAGTAAGAAACAGTTTGAACAAATGAGTTGTTACATGATTCCATGAAAGTTGAAATCTTTATGTGGTGAAGGATCTTTAAATGCACTGGCATTCATTAGTAAGAGTTGGTACAGATGGACTCAAGCAGACTAGGGACATATGTAAGGTATCATTGATTTTTTTAACAGCAAGTTAGAAATAAATATCATAAACTGAGAAAATATGATCTTTCGCTGTTGTTGACTGTGGAATTATGATTATTTTTACTGTTTTTCTATTTTCTAGAAAACAAATAGCAGCCAGGATTGTTTAGATTAACATTTTCTTTTATGGGGAAAAATAATATGATCGATTTTCAAATATTTTCAGGTTTTAGTTACCACAGTTTTGGTTTGTGCAGAAATATCTGTTCTTAGTACTCCAACAGGGAGCAGATTAAACTGTTAACCGTCCAACAAACAGTCAAGATATCGCAACTACTTACTTACTTAATGTACATACCCACTGTCCTATTACCTTTCTAGTAACTTGTATCTAGTATGTGTATTTTCTATGGTTAAGTCTGCCGTGGCACTGTAATTACGAGATTATTTTATTAAGTGAAAAATGTTCTAAACAAAGATATTTAGAAATCAGCTACAAACTTCTTTACAAATTGTAGTGATACTGGGCAGATATATAATTTGTGTTTCTGTGAGAGGAAATAGGGTATAAATATTCTCCTTGTCATCAATATGTCCCTGACAGCAGAACTTTAGGCTAAAATTGAGTGGCATAAATGTGTTAGGTCCATTAAAGGCAATGGAAGTACACTTAATCACATCACCTGACTATCTGGCCTAGAACCCATAACAAGGCAATCCTTTAGAGAGTAGTAATATTTTATGCTTTCATCAATCACTCTTCTAGGTCTGTAGCTATTCATGACAGGCTAAAAGCCAGTCATGGCTATTTCATCATGTTTTCTCCCAAATAAATTTTATTAATTGGATTCCTAGTTCAGAAAAAAACCTTCTTCTGGAAAGCTCAAGAGTCTGTCTTTAATATTGCTATATTTTCATTCATGTATGGATGTAAACATTTTGAGTACATAAGAATTTTAAAATAAAGTTCATGTTCCTGTTTTTAGGTTCCATCATTCTATTTTTTCTGCTTTTAATATTTCTTTAGGACATATGTCTACAACAACAACGATTGTAGATGGTAAGAACGGATCTCTTCCTACAACATCAATGAAAGTGGGCAAGAAATCAGTTACAGAAGACCTTGTGACAACATTCAGCTCACCAGCAGTATGGCTTCTTGTGATTGCTCTGATTGTAACTTGGTCAGCAGTAGCTATTGTGATGTTTGACTTGGTGGATTACAAAGCCTTTGCAGGTAAAACTCTGTTTCACATCTTGTAAATGAAAATTTAGAATGTTATGAAAGAGTGTATATTGTGTAAATATGCATGTACTTCGCCATCTTGGAGCCCGACCAGTGGCTCTACTGAGTTTACCAACAGAGGAGATATTGTAAAAAATGACAGAACATATTAATTTACATTTCATGAATCTTTATAATTTAGATCTCTGGTTTAGATCTCTGTTCCTCCATCCTAGAAAATGTTCATGAACATGCATGGTCAGATTTCAGTTTTTCAATAATTAAATTATTGAAAACTAATAAAATTACTAATTCATACACATTTTCCTAATTATATTATAAAATCATTCACATCTGTCTGGTGCATCTGACAACTTATTACACACATCCATTATGAGGAATATGCAAAAGATCATTTATAAACATGTGAAACCTAAATTTATTTTTAAAAACCTAAGTATAGGAGAACGGATCCTCAATACTGACTGTCAGATCCATGTCTTCAGTAATACCATAATTCAGCCCAGTTAAYTGACTGTCAAGCTTTAGGATGTCTATTGGCTGCCAAGAGCAAAATACCAGTGAAGGTATATGTATGTGCTGCAAGAACTGTGAGGCTGAGAAATGGAAGAAAGAGGTGGTGTATAGAAACAGTCTCATTCTAACTTGAGTTTTAGGCCTTGTATTTAGCAATGATACCTAACAGAAAATAAAATAAACTGTGAATAATTTTTGAAGGGGTATAACGTTCAGCAAGTGACTACAGAAGCAAAAGCATTAGAGCCATTTCCTTTCCTAAGCAAGCAAGCACTCCAGCTCCAAAGTTAACACATTTGTCACTGTAATTAACTCGGAATTGAAATTTAGACTTCAGCCTTTTAACTCAAAAATATTGCGTTAATGTTTCACAGTTAATTTCCTGGACTTTATTTGTTTACTGATAAATCTATAAATTTTTTACTCTTATATATCAATATTGACCCCAAGATTTACTGAAAAAGATTTTGAGCCATAGACACTTGAAATAAACCACCCACTCCTGGATCAATGCCAGGTATAGAAGCTTGAATTTTAATGAAAACTCATGAGAAACCTCTTTTAAATTTGTTTACTTCTCATTCATCTTTGTTCTTGAATCCAAGAAAAGTTCCTTTTGAGTGATTCTCCCAAAGSAGGGATCACAGTTTATTTTGGATCCTATCTATCTGCTTAGTGCTACTAAGTAGAGGTAAACCAAATCAGAAAACAGAATACTCTCTTTTAAGTTTTCCTTTTAAACTCTCAATTAATTAATCAGTCTATCAAATTAATAGTTTTTTTTTTTTTCAATGAGCAGCCAGGAACCAAGACACTCTAGCACACAGACAAAACTCTTATCCTAAGAGCCATTCCTGGCCTACCTGCAAACTCATGAATGTTCACTATAGTACTTAAGGTACTTAAGCAGTGAGAATCTATGCCTGTACTGGAGACTGAAGGAATCATTCTAAGCAGATGGAAATCTGATGTTCATGTTGCATTGGTTAAATGAGCTTAAATCCCAAAGGCATTAATGGAAACTGACATTTTCAGACCAGGCTATAGAAATAAAATAATGTAAAATTCAGGCTGCAGGGTAAGTTCATATTTTGTGGAAATCGCTGAGAGATGATACTTTAGCATTTTGGGTTTGCCAGTTCATTTCTGTTTCTTCACATAGATATTTCTGTTCCTAAGTGATTAATTAAGTCAGCATTTGAATCAGATCTCAGCGGTGAAATGTTAAAAGAAAGAACTGTTGCTCTCCTTCAGCACCAGACTTATTAGACTGCTTTCTATATTTACATAAATATAACAATAGCTACACTGCTCTTATCATGACCCCTGGGTTTCAACTCCTGAGTTTTCCTATTYGGTCTGAGTTTTCTAGGTAAAACTCACTGATTTATACAAATGCTATAGAATTAGCTAAAGATTTCACATAGGCCGCTGTGCTGTCCTTATTGATACTACAATGATTTATACCCTCTAATGCTTTGGCCCTTTGTCTCCAGTGGAACGGGAGACATTTTTAGTATACAAAATAGACTTGGGGATATATTTTACAAAATAGACTTGGGATATTTTTATATATTTTTAAAGAAACTCCTTAAATCTAAAACCCAGCATATTTTTTCTTGATTTTGATATTGCTCCTTGGAGAGTCAGACCTGCATAAAACACACGTAGTAGTTATTTTCAGGACTGTAGCTTTAGTTTTGCAAGCATGATTAAAATCAACTTCATGTTTCTAAATATAAATAAATGGAAGATGTGAAAGAAGTGATATTCAATTACAGATTTGTATATATAACACCCTGTATATTCAGTGCATTTTTGTTAGTATAGCACTTGCCTTTCATAGAACAGTACATCCAGTTTCTTTCCCATTTTCCATAGCTGAATTTCCATGAAGTTCAACCTTAGGAATTATGAATGAGGAATTCATATAATTCACATAATTAGGAATTATGAGGAAGCCTCATAGAACTGACCTGCTGAGGCTTGTCATCAGGGTTCACCTCCTCCACCAGAAATCACTATCTCTGCAGCACAGCTGTTTGTGCTGAACAGGCATTGGAGTTGTTGTTACTGAGTTGACTTAGGTAAAAAATTAGTAGTGAGCCTTCTGCAATGCACTGCTTAGGAATATACTTAACCTTTAGGTTAGAAAAGTTTACCTAAATACACCAATTGAATAATTACTCTTAATTTTGTTTTCAATATTTCATAGGAAAATATTTCAATGAATGCATATAATATTGGTATATTTGTTTTAACCATCCAGTTTTCATTTGCTTTACCAGTATAGGYTCCATATTGTGTCCATGATTACAGAATGTCAACCAGTAGATTTCTGTCCTTAATTACCACCATTTCATGTCCTTT
Source organism: Nothoprocta perdicaria (assembly GCF_003342845.1). Lineage (NCBI taxonomy): Eukaryota > Metazoa > Chordata > Aves > Tinamiformes > Tinamidae > Nothoprocta > Nothoprocta perdicaria. The sequence goes on along the minus strand of NW_020454350.1, from coordinate 1,172,727 downwards.
TAAAAGTAAATGATCAAGTTGGGCAGTTTGACTGCTTATAATAGATGAGATTAGATGAGGACAGTGCAGGGTCCTGCACCTGGGGAGGAATAACCCCAGGCACCAGTATAGATAA
>NW_020454350.1:1110999-1172245 GCF_003342845.1 Nothoprocta perdicaria | reverse complement strand
ATTAATATGTATAAGTTCAGGAAGGGAGAATGCAGGGAGGAAGGGGACAAGCTGTTTTTTTTCACTGGTGGCCAGCGATAGGACGAGGGGTAATGGCCATAAGCTGGAGCACAGGAAGTTCMGTCTCCAGGTGAGGAGCAACTTCTTTACTGTGAGGGTGACAGAGCAGTGGAACAGGCTGCCCAGGGAGGTTGTGGAGTCTCCTTCTCTGGAGGTCTTCAAAACCCACCTGGATGCCACCCTGTGCCACATGCTSTAGGTGTGCCTGCTTGAGCGGGAAGGTTGGACTAGATGATCTCTAGAGGTCCCTTCCAACCTTGAATATTCTGTGATTCTGTGATTCTGTGATTTGTCCCAGAGGTAGCTGTGAGGCAATGAGCTGTTCGGTTTCATCCTAAAATAGATGTAGTAAACTACATTTTGGATGGCCCTTTCTCTATTTTATTTGAAAAGAAGTCTCTAGAACAAACGGAGACTAACATTTAGCTTTTAGATAGCTGAATTCAGACTAGATCAGTACAATCTCCACTCACAGATGCATTTAAGATGTGTAAGCCTACATGACYAAGAAATGATGGTTTTACATTCAGTAGGTGATGGTTATAAGAGAAAAAGTCAGGTGGACTCTGCATTGTAGGGTGTTTGTGAAAAGGTTTATCCCTCTTTGGCGCTACATATAAGTTTGTTCAGAGGTAGGAGCACAAATGGGATTTACTAGTCAACTTTGGAATGTGAGGGAGCATGAACCAAGAATTAGGCCAGTGCCAAAAGTTTTTCTCTTTTTCTCTCTCTCMTATCTATGCAGGAAAAAGAAATWCAAATTTTCAGTGTTTCACATTAGTGTTTTATGTTCACTCTTTTGAGGAAAGAAAATGAAAGCTTGTATTCCTATCATGTTACATTATACAACCATAAAACATACTGAAATATTTCTAAAGTGTTATGGAGGTGACAAGCATTACAAAAGCCAGAGACAAGGCACTATGACTCTAATGAAGTATGTATGTAGCAYGTATGAATATGCAATAAGTATACTGCATTGGAAGCTCTCATGTACATTGTAGGTATTTACACAAATGGAAAAGAGATCCATTTTGGTTTCATGTGCACTTTGAGACAGTTTGTTATTATATCCATCCCCTGTGTTAGAAAATACRCCTTGTTAATTGGCTCCATAATTCGTGAATGTATTTCACACATTTCCTGTACACATAACTCAATTATATATTTTAATTGGTACAAGTAAATAAATAATTTAAGAATATCTTAGTCCTAAGGTTTGATTGCCCAGGAATCTACATTTGCTAATGGACTTACAAAATGTTCAGAATTCCCAGCCATCTCTGTGACCAATTACAGCTAATTAACACCACCGTAATTTCAGCTCCAGTGTGCAATATACAGAGTGAATTGGTAGTGATTTAGCTAGTCACCTAAAACCCAGACTAAATCAAACCTATTGAAATCTCACCAAATCTATGAAACCTAAAACAATCAAAAAGTAATCTAAGTAAATGAAAGTACACACACACACAACACAGTAAGCATRTCATCTTCTTGTGAGTGTTTAGATAACAGAAAAAAGAACAGGCTTTTTGTTGTGTCTCCATTCTACTCAAGCATAAATACGTGGGGATAAGCTTTTAGAGATCTGCAGCAAAGGTCTGCAGGAAAGTTTTGCAGCATTCTCACCTCCATGCCTATCCCTAGCAGGAATAGAAAGCCCATGAATGGAGTCATGGAGCTGCTGGATCCACCAGAAATGGCAGATACTCTTCTTTTTGTGCCCTCTATCTTAAAAAAAAAAAAAAAAAAAAAAAAAAGACAAGGTATCTGACCAAATTGTTGTGAGCTTTCTCAGGTTAGACTCTAACACATTTCTCTACCTCAGCTTATTGTTGCATCTATTACTATCTTTTAGTCATAGAAAACTTTTAAGTGACCATAGATAGACACAATTATATGTCTATTCATATTTTCCAGTAGAGAAAAATGACAATTAAGAAGATGTTTTATGCATTATATATGTATCTTGGAGAAAACAAAGAAGAAAATTATGAAAACAGCTCTAAAAAACTTGTACCATATAAATGGCACATAGATATTTATTTCCCCACTCCCAGCACAACAAAGCTGTAATGTGTAAAATCTTACAACCAAGTTATAWACTCCTAGAGAATTAATTCATACTGGAAACAATGACAGACCATAAAATGGAGCAATGAATTCATCCCAGATAGTCTAGCATAYACAAGATGTTGAACTGTGGAAGATCTAACTCCATGAGGTCATGAAGTTGAAAATGTGAAATTTCAGAAAAATGACTCAATTAATAGGGAAGGATTTAAGATCCTAAATGAGTCTTGTGTGCTTCATGGTGTTCAAATGTGCTTCATGGAATTCAAAACACTAAACTAAATTAAATTTCTGGCACATAATGGTATCTGTGAAATTTCTAATTTTAAAGAAACAGATAACAGTAATTCATTCCAGTAACAATTGCTATAATGTAAGTCTTGGGTTATTTGCTGGTGAATAAATCCAAGTAGTTCAATTGGAATCAATTATACATAGCATGTTCTTTTCAGCAATAGAATATGTGTGAGATGTTTGTAGCTTTTGTGAAAATACCTGTATGTTATTTTACCATATTTCCCACATTTCTCTGATGCAGATGGTATTATYTCACACCTACAGTGCATTGTTTTTCTTTTTAATGAACTCCAATTTTGGCCTCATAAACAGATGCCCCACAGAGATGAAATAACTTCTCACTTCACTCCATAACTACTTCCTCTAGTCAAATGAAAACTGAGATTGTTCGTTATTGTTAATGGTCTTTTTTTTTTTTTTTTTCTTTAATTGACCTTTCTTGGGTTCATCCTGTTGTCATCCGCTATAGCCACCTATTCACAACATTGGGATGATCCCTGTTTACCACCTGGTAAAGATATTGTGCCTGCAGTGTTCTGCCTCAGTGTGTGCGTATGCGGTCTGCTCACCTAAGATAACAAAGCATGAACAACAGCAGAGTACCCCTAAGCAAAAGCACAGCAGATTTGCTAACCTCCACATCTAGCTGACTAAATCTGCAGAGTTAATTATAATAATGTACTCTTAATTCTTGCATCCTGTTTGAAACAGATATGTCAGCTAGGAGACTGCATCAATCTGCAGGTTCCCAGGAATCTGAGATACCAAGAGATACTACTTTTATCTTTGTAGATGCCTTTCTTAAAAAGACCATCATGCAATTATTTAATTAACTGTCTTTTCAATACAAAGTGAAAGTCAGCATCCTTAATCAGAGTACTGAAAATTTAGAATGAGCAAAAAATAAACCTTGAAATTATTTTAGATAAAATACCTGTCTCTTTCAAAAAAACCCACTACTTAATTAGGGTCAATCCATCAAATCAGAAGAAGCCTTTCAGCTGATATTAAGTCAAACTCTAGTTTTCATTTAAGGTAAAATGTCATTGCCCACTTTCACTTGAGGTTTCCTCTGAGGACCTGACCTCAATATAATTATCTAAGGCTGATGTTGGAAAGAACCAGAAAAGATTTATATTGAAGACCATAGTCTTCATATTTACATTTTAAGTACTTATAAAATGGAAATTACTGGGAAATRTTGAGTCTAAGTTTTTTTTGATATTGGCTTTATACGGGTATCACAGAGTACAATTACATAATATATGCTAGAGTTTATCCTGATGCATGAGGAAATATCTAATCTATGAAACATAAAGATGAGTTTTAGAGACACCTACACGGAGTGAACCAGGGTATTAATGAAAGAAGAGTTAAGTGTACATTTAACAGTATGTGTGAAAAGGTTTTATGTATCAGATACATAAAACTCTTCGGAAAACTCTGGTTTTCACTCTTCRGAAAACCAGAGAATAGAAAGAAAGTGTGACCCACAACTGCTAACATTAGAAATATGTAGATTTTCAACTTAAAATATTTTATTAAAACTAGGATATATTTTATGATTGCTTAAGCTACTGTTTAACTTTTATATTTTACTGAACATGACAGAAATTCTCTGTCTTCATCAGTTGCACTTTGTCAGTATCAACGGATTGGATTATATCTCATAGATCAATCTTTGCACCCGATAATTACCATCATTTGTAATTTAATTGCATTCAATTCACTAGAGTCAAAATATGTAATTGATGAAAATCCCACAATCATTAAGTATTTCATTGCAGTTCATTTAAAAAAAAGCTTTACAATGGGCTAAAGTCTGAGTGTATATTCAACTGTTCGACAAGCAAAAAAGATGGATAGCCGGCCACATTCCTGGCAGGGTTATTAAGACTGGAATAATGACTGAAGTGATTTGCACAGATGAATCAGTTAGTCACTTTTTGTTGCATGCTTCAGAAGAATAAATGGCACAAATCATGAAACCTAACCAAGTATTCTCAATGTACAATAACAAATTGTATTATGTGTTTAATCAGTTCCTGTTTGAAAAGTCACTGTTACAGAACTTTAATTATATTTAAAAATATTTAATAGCCACCATACCAAAGACAGTATCTCTATGTCACATACCTTAGTGATCTAAAAATGAGGTATAATATCCATGCTATTTTTTTAGGCTTCATTTATAGTCTCTGGCAAGATATGGTCATCTTCAGAAAGCAAGAGATCTTACCCTAAAAAAAGAGAGGAAGGTGAGAGACTTGCCTTCTGAAGGTGAAGCCAGCGCTTGAGAGAGTCTAGAAATCACTGTGAACTCAACACCAGGCTTTCAGATACTTATAGCCAGTGAGGATGAGCTTGACATAAGCCGTGGTTAAATTAAATGACATAATGTCAACAAATAGGCTTCAGTATTAATTGCATGTTGCATTCTTGAATTCCTGAGCTTAACTTGCTGAGGGTCTGTTTGCTCTCCTTCTCTTTCATTCCCTTCCTCCATCCACAGATGGCTTTTTTATTTTACTACTACTTTGCCTAAGAGAAACACTAGCCTCAGTCCTTGTTTATCAGTTCAGTAAAAGGAAGATCTTCAGAGGGCATATCTACCTGAGAAATACTCTGGATCCATGAAGGCTCTATGTAATTGATAGATATTTACGTACTAGTTACCTTTACGTAGATGTTACATAGTTGGGGGGACACATTTAGAGAAGAAAGGAGAAAAGGATCTGATTTTTTTTTTATGTTTTATGTAGATACAGCTGATATAAATAGCTGTGTGGTGAGTGAGCAACGAAAGTATATTGTCAGCTAGTTTTAAAATAATTTGTATTCTATGGCCTGCAAAGAAAAGAAAAAAAGAAAGAGCTATGTAGTGCACAGTTAATCCGGTTTGAATATGCTTGATTCCCAGAGTATTCTAATAAGATATGAGCATACTATACCCTTTATATATGTAAAGAAAAAAAAAGCCACACAGTTCTACATAAAATCCAAAAAGTGAAGCTTGAACTTTTTAATGAAAATCTGCATTCTCCCAATCACATATTGGAAATGGTTGTCTGTCTTTGCACATATGTGAGGAAAATGACATCTTTCTCTCTGTTTTACCCTGAATTGCTTCCTTTCCTTTATTTCATGTATAATTTGTTCTGCTAGTGAAAGGGCAACCTGAGAAAGTTAAAAAGATCTGCAGAAAAAAAAAAAGAAAAAAAAGGAAGTATATAAACAGTAATTCTTTCTATTTCAAAAACACCTAGCATGGTGTTCTTATGTATTTTTTGGACATATCATCACCCCGGTATTACTTTCATGAATTACTGGAGTCATAACAAATGCTTATCAAAATGTCTGCAAACAGAAATGCTACTTGCCAAGCCTGTGGCACCTGATCACACTGCAAGTGGACCTTGCATTTTTTTTTTGTATGAAATTCAGTTTTGCAAATACCATTAAAGGTGTCATCTCTGAAGTCCTAAACTTACGTTTTACAAACTTTTTATGTTAAACAGGATTTGCGATTTGGATTTCTAAGCAGAAGTGTGACTTGAGAATTTTGCCTCTAGTCACTTACAATTTCTAATCCATTTTCATAGTTTGCTATGAAGTTGTTATGAAGTCAAGATTAGGATAGGAGAATGAGGACTCTGATTCTATCAGCAAAGGTGGCTTGCCTTGGGTGGTTGCAGTAACTTCCTCCTCTTGATCTTCCGCTTCTCTGAGCAGTTCCCATGCCTGCTTGAAGGAACAGTTCTGCTACATGGGTCACAGTTCCTAAACTTCTAGCTTATAGCCCAGRATATTAAATGAGTTGAAAAAAAAATTATTCAGTTTGCAGTAGTAGTTCATAAACAGTGACTGTAAAAGCAGCTGAGCTATCCCTAAGCAGCTAATGAGTAAAGTGTGAGTGGGTAACCAAAGTGGAAATCATGGAAGTTATTGTAAGTTAAGCCATCCCTGTTTGTGAATCAAAATGYCAATTATACTAAGACCCTTTGGGCAATGTAAATTCTATTAGCTCCCCTCTAGAGTAGCTTTAGCAACTCTAGATTAAAATAAAGTACAAGTGACATGTGGAGTTGAGTTGCAGATTTATTTTTTAATTGCCTTAGTATAGGTCTTTATTTTGCTTGTAAATTGTTTAGAAGGACATCTTTGGCAATTTAGTTGAAAAATAGCCCCCCTGGATTTCAGTGGATGAGGTCAATGCAAGTAAATATATTCCTTACAATAAGCAAATTAAATACTCCATGATACACTACTCAAAATGTTTTTTTTTAACTTTATAGTCTGGTGGCAAGTATAACAATATTATAATCTCAAAAAAATATATTAACCAAAATATTTCTTCAATSTAGATTATTAAGAAGCAGTTGCAAAACAACAACAAAAAAGTCAATCTAGTCTTTTCTATTTGAGATTAATTGTTAAAAAATAAAAGGAATTATTTAGATAGATCTTCTTTATGTTTCAAATAAAGTTACTTTCCTTGTAGATCTTTCTTTCTTCACTTTGGAAAATAACCATTCATATGGATGCCATCAAAGAAGTTGCTTCAAGCCTGCACTCTGCATGTCTTTATAATACACAAGTTCATGTCAGACGACTACTAGTTACTGCCAAGATTCACCTTGTGAGTTAGAATACTGCAGCTCTGAGAGGCTCATATTTAATTTCTTATACAACTATGTTCACACAGAAAGATGGTGGTAAACAGAGCCATGGTTCTCATTTTGCTACTATGAGTTTCAATGGCTATATTTCTGTTGAAATCATCAGGAACAGGACTATTCCAATGATTCAAATCATATCCTTAATTTACTTTGATTATGTACAATTTTGGGAAACCTTCACACAGATATGGGAAGCATTCAGGCTGCCATTCCAATTATGGTAAATGACAGCATTGGCTGAATGACAAGTAATCCTTGTCTCTCTTCCTAGGGAGTATTTGGTATACATTTCAAGATAACAAAGGCCCATATACATAGCCTTCTCCTTCTCATCCTTCACATTCACTCCAGGGAAATGATGCGACTAGTCTGTTCTCAGGAATTTCCTCAGCCAGGATTTGTGAAAAGCAAGAGCTATAAGATCAGATGTGATGGGAGAGGGAGACAGATAACAGTGTATCCTGAATAGATGTCAAGAGATGGTGAACTTGGGTAAGGAAAAATAAGAGGTCTGAAATGAAGACATTATGAGAGAGGGTGAATATTTGATGAAATCAAAACTGTATTTAGCTTCAACCCAAGCAAGTCTCAGAACTGGCAGAACTTGGATAAGACTATGAGGCCAAATTATTCACTGGGTTTTGAATCACTCTACTACCTATAACTACAGTAAAACACATTTTATACCTGTCAGTCCTGCACAGAAAAGAGAGCAGTCTTTGARCTCTTGGAAAATAGAAAATAACTTTAAAAAATCGTGTTTTTGTTAAAAGAGTAGTGTAATTAATCTTGTATGTAATGAAGAATAATTTTAATCACCAGAGGAGTACTTTTTTCAAACCTTTTTTCTTTTAAACTCTGCACTCAGGAAGATCTTATCACAAGCTCAGCACAGAACCACTGAGAATCATTCATGAGGCATTGGAAGAATCCAGTGATTGGATTTATGGCTTTATTTCTTTACTGTCTGACATCGTATGGAGTGACGATGATGACAGTGAYGAAGGTATTCATAATGTAAAGACTTCTGTAACTGCTCTAACTGCTGTTTTACATGCGTTATGTTGGCTTACTCAGCTTTTAACCTCACAGCGGAGAAGGTTAAACAAAATGAAAAGTGAACGTTGCTGCTAATAAAGCATTTACTGGCTATTCCAATCAGTAAATTGGTCTCTTTGTTAGCTTTCATCTTGTGTTTAATGTACCATTACAGAAAAGCTGTCAGAATTAAATATTACCATTAGTACATCTCGAAGTAAAGAGTGCTAATTTACACAAGACTTCAAAAGAYGCAACCAAAATATGCATCAGGGTATTGCTTCAGAGAATAGCAATAGCTGTTTTCTTTTAATATGTAAGAATCTAGAGAACTCTGATAAATGCATGAAATAAACCCAGAAACTTAGAACTTTTTTTATTTGATATATTGCTTATGGGTCAATATCTTGGCAATAAAAAAAAAAAAAAAAAAAAAAAAAAAGTAGCATTTTGACTGGACTAAGGAGAGTTTGGATGACAAATAGCAAATAATTCAGTTTAGTAAAAATTATAGTTTTGCCATTATAGTAACATTCTTCATCTGATACCAACAGATAAATGAAACTAAGGTGCTAGCATTTCAGGTTTGGAAATAACCATCCTTCTCTTGTGAGAAAATTAGTTCTCTTGTATGAGCAGAGCAGCAGTGGATCATCATGTCATGTCATATTGGTCATTTTGACAAGTGATGACTGTAGCAGCAACATCTTCATTTCACAGTGGTTTATTTCAAATTTTATTTGACTATTACACAAGATAATTAAAATGCAACATGTCCTGAAACTGATTTCTACCCGCTTCTTCATGAAATGAGGAATTATCAAATTTCTATCTTTTAAATGTGTGCATGAGCTTTTTGTTTCAGCACTGTATGTGAATAGTAATAGATAAGTTGCTACRTGTGGGTTCATGAATTGGGCATCCTATTCTGAGATACTATTTACAATCAGAAGGCAGCCAGTCTCTCCCACAGTTGAGAAATGGAAAAGGTGAAATATGGAGAACTTGCTTAAACTTGAAAAGTGTTCATTTTTCTAATTTCATAGCTCCTGAAGCATCTGTGAGTTTTCAAGTGCTTGAGTGGATAAGTATTAATGCAAGTAGGAAAGGTCATAAAATACCTGATGCACAAAAAAAAAGCTCTGAATGGAATACTTAGAATTCCAAATATTAAGAAGTATTTGGAAACCTCAATTCTACCAGCTTTTAGTCAGAGGTGATCAGGCGCACTCCACCAAGACTAGCAGTAGGTAACTTACTGCAYTATATCATAAAAAGTAAATTTGTGTGCCCTCCATGCACATTGTGCATTGCAATCAATGCAGCTGAGGCTGCATGCTCTACATAGTCATCCAGATTGAGTCTTTTCATGGTCATATGTGGAGGCAGAGTGAAAAATGTGGCATGTAAGAGCTCTGACTCCTGCTGAAACTGAACATCTTTTYACTTTATTTACAGTCTTGCTTACCTGTATATATATTTAATAATTGGGAGTTAAAAYTGAACCATGTGTCTATCCTTAAAACATGGATCAAGCAAACTGTAAATGTGTAGCCACAGGTTTGAATGTTTCCTTGGTTACTACTGCACACTGAACTTATCTTCCTAGACCCTGGAAAGCTTCTATGTTGGAAGAGGTGTGTTATGAAAATGCAAAATCTTGGAATAGAATGCTTGCCATTTAGCATATAAAGAGGTGAATACATTTACAAAATAAAATGAAGTGATGGGAGAAAAAAATTTTGTACCTGTTACCTGATTTTARTTCTTTTCTCTTGGTTTAGGTGAAGTGGAACATTCCATGAAAAGAAAAGGTTGGTCTGTTGCCTTATTATAAAGGGCAAATATTTTGTGACATGTATGTTAAGAATTGACTAGCATGTCTGTGCCATGGGCTCTGTCACTGGTCTAACTATGTATATTGTACTTTAACAAAATTGTTAAATAAGACTGCTGAGTTATRATATTTTTGTATTGCTTGCTCTTTTGGAAGAAATCTTGATTGTTTCGTTATCATCCTGAAAATCTCAAAGAAGTGTTCATAGCAGACCAATAGGACTACTGCAATAATWGTGTCTACACCTATATTTCATATGTGAGACTCCTATTAATAATGTCAAATTGAGTTATACATATGCCTAGAAAGAAAGAATATCTCTTAAGGAATGATGTCTAGATACTGTTGAACATTTTGCCTTGTGTCAGTGCAGAATTCAGAAATTAGGACTACCTATGAATCTTCTAGAAAAAAAATACTTAGTTATCGTTGAATTTTTACAGCAGACAAGAATGGAGCAAGTAGGATGTATAATACAAATCTTTTCGACATGAAAATTGCTATGCTGAAACATAAAACTTATGTTCAAGTTCTATTAAATCAAAATGAAAATGTGTTAGAAGGCTAGAGATATTGGTGACAGAACAGCTTTTCAAAACTAGGTGCATTTTGCTTCAAATTGAACTCATATTGATAATACCAAGGTGTGCTACCAGCCCAYGTGATTTGAATTTTCTATCCGTCAAATTCTCAATATGTAAATGCTYTTATTGAAGAATCTATCATCATAGTTGGTGCTGAAATTACAATCCAGTTTTCCCTGAAGTTAATTGGAACTGGATCAAGCTTCTATTCAACGACATATTTTGTCAGTCACAACAGGGTATCCAGGGACCAAGTGGGCTTGAAGACCAGGACCATTCATCTTTTTATGGACAATCCTTCATGTTAAATTTGAAGAAAATATATAAGAAATRTAGGGAAAAAATCATCTAGTTATACAGTCAATAAGATTATCAAGAGGTGTCAGCCTTATCCTCTTTTTWTTTTTYCCCCAAAAAATGTATTTAATGTATTGGTGTGTGTGAAATAGATGAAGGGCTAATAGTTCCTCTAGAGCTCAGTATCCTCAACAGGATGACATAGCCACTCACATGTGAAAGCATGAAATTCAAACTWACTTCATTTGCCTCATCTGTGAAAGATTTTGAGAGTTTTTTTTCACTTCCTATATGCATTTTTAAGACCTTTACCTCCTTTCATAAGATGAGGARTCTCATCCTTGCCTGCTAGCTGTTTCCAGCTCCAGAAATGAGGTATTTCTTAAGCGGGACTGATGAAAGAAGTATTCTAAAGCCCTTCCTGGATATAGGCATAAGCTTTTACATAGCAACATCCCCAAATAACTCATTACCATCTCTGGATGACTGGAGAACTCAGACTTTCATCCAGGCAGTTTGGTTTTGGCCTTGATTATACTGAATTTTGTCACCATGTCTGCTTGGTGACAGGCAGCTGTGTTCTTCTCAGAGCTGTTATTTTMTCTCTTTGCAGGTTTCTCTTAAAATAGGGTAAAATTCAAGAAGTTGAATGGCCTGGGCCCAAGTCTGTATAGAATTTCTCTGAAAGCTCTGTAAAAAAGACTACAGTCAAGAGCTTTTCTCCTTAGGTGCAGTGAAATTTACTCCTGTGCCTAAACCTCATAAGCTCATTAGAAATTAGAGCTTTGGGAAATAAGRCAAATATTCAGATGAGTCCTTGTGAGGACTCATAGAACTTACTACCTCTTTCTYAAAGGACAAGGTGCAGATTTCTTTAAATAGCTTTCCCTAAGAAATGTATAACACCACATTTATGTTCCAGGAACAATAATTCCAGAGCTAAAAGCACTCTAAAACATTGCCTACATGCTCCTTCCCTCATGGCTGCTGTTRAGGCTAGGTCCAAAGGACCAGAAACTCAAATGACTTTGAGCAGTTTGGAAAATAAAAGCAGTATTAGTGATCTGCAAAATCACTGCCAAAGATTTAGAATTTGGAGTATTCTCCATTTTCACTTAAAGGACCATTTCTACATTGCAATGCCTTCCACTTCATGCAACAATGCTACCCACAGCTTGGTCAACTATCCTCCCTCCGTGGCTTTTCTTGTGCTTGTGGTATCTGAATGACCCCCACAAATAAGTAACTGCACTTGGTCATGTAGCACACTACTGCCATCTCCAGAAAAATCATATAAGAATAGAGTTTGATTCTTCACACCTATTTTGCAGGGATGCTCTCTCAAATTTCACTCTGGTGATATGCATATGAAGAGAAATATTGTTGTGCATAATTTTTCAGTCATCTTGTTTTGAACTTAGCCCACTGGAACTGTGTCAAGAGCTTTCATGAGAGCTTTTCAAAAACCCCCATACTTATTTTCAGTGCATGGACCTTCAATTTTCTGTTTTATTTACTAGTACATTTTATGAATRTTAAAACATTAACACACAAAAAATATTTGTAATAGAAATGTTGCAACTGCATAAATARTAAGTTCATTGGCAGCACAATACAATTATGTATAGAAAATAGAGGAGAGGGAGAGGTAAGTATATTTTGTAATGAAGAGAGGGAGAAAAGTAGAGTGATAATTATAAGCCCAAAGAAAGCAAAGATAATCTTCCTAGAAATGTAGATTGAAAGCAAGGTAATAAGGATATAAGTAATGACAGTAGGCTGGCAGATGCAATAGGGATAATATCAGTCTCAGAAATYTTCAGAAAGTATTTTAAATGCTTTCCTAGTACCTCTTGATTGAAATTATTTTTCTCCAACTCTAGTCTTACCATGTATATTTACCTTTAATATTTGGAATTTTGTGAATATTTTATATTGTCCAAAAAAAAAAAAAAAACAATTATCACTTGGGGTAGTGAAAGACCACTCTGTAAAGGACTTTGCAGTCTTCCACAATGTATATACARAATATGCTAAAACTGCAAAACATTTTCACAAAAATATATTCAAAAGGCTAATAACAATTTCTTATAAGCTTAATATATTTGGCTTCATTTTTTCTAGGACAGTGGTTATGGCTGACAGTACTGTTGAATTTTTTCTGGGTTAGTTTAACCTTTACAGACAAATCCAATTACTTGACGGCTGTATATATTCTTATATTTTAGTTCTTTTATTAGAAATTATTATTATAGAAACATAAAAARTATATTATTTCTTGTTGTCTCTACCCAGCTTTAGTTGTGAAGTTGAAGAATTATTGAGAAAGATGGTACACTAGGACTAGAAATAGTCTCCTGTAAAAAAAAAACAGGCAAATGCAGAAACTTCAGCATTGTGGTCCATGGCTAAAAATGTAGTTGTTAAAATAGGATGGAACCACACTCCAGTTTACTTATGGGCATTTGAAAATTTAAATTCCAAACAGTTTAGTTAGACAGGATATATGTGCACACCTAGGCACCTCTAATAAGAGTTTCTAGATATTAAAGCAGCATCTTCTTCCACCTCAAAAGAGCCAATGAMTTTGAGCTAGAAACCACAAATGTAGCACTTACTTTTAGGAGGAAGTTGTTCTAAACTTTTGAAATAGCTTTATTTATTTATTCTTTATTATTATTATTATTAGTTTGCATTTTGAAATTACTAAACTTTTCTCTCTCCTRTAAGATAAGCTCCTTTGACTTTATACATGTGCTTAGGTAAAATCCATTCTCTCACAGAGAGGAAAGAAATAGAACATTTTCCTAAGTAGTTTTCATTTTAAAAAATACAAAAAAAAAAGTTACAAAGAATTGAGCAAGTAGAAATATGATTATAGTACTGTTACTGTTTCTACATTACTGAATGGATCTTTTTTTGACATAAGATTATTCTATACCAACAATCAAATATGCTTGATTTCTCTGAAGTAGAGGCCTCTAACCTTCTATGAGTTAGGTTGTACACATATGAGAAAGAGCTAAAAAAAAATATCTTTCATGAACCTGATTTCCTTACTTAGTTGTAAGTCTCATTTTATTAAAAAAAAAATGCAGCTAATAATTGACAGATCAAAACAAGAAGTCACAAATATCGCAGAAATWTCAATTAAAAGTTTCCAGAAACATTACCAATTACAAATAAGCTTTCTGGCAAAATAACTTATTCTTCATTCAACTCTATCCGCTGTTCAAATGAAAATATGGTTCCCTGAGCATTAAACAGAGGTTTATTAATATGCTGAAAACATACAGGTCATGCTCTTAAAAGACCTGACAACTTCTAAGGGAATGGCTGGTTAAGTTAATGTAACTGGGCAGATCTGGCCTAAGTGTATTAACCACACAGGTTTGACTCCAGACATTTGATCCCATTAACCCTCCAGAGGCTAAAGCAGTCAGGATTTATTTTGCACAAACTGTTTTATTTGTTCAGATCTGGGTATCAATCTAAGCAGCAGCAAATAAAATGCTACTAGAAGGAAAGGGTTGGATCATTTTCTGGATCTCCTGTTATGAGCAATCAAACAGCTCTAGTAGTCCTGCCTGGGAGTTGGAAGAGGTAGGAACAAGTTCAGAGARGGCTGGTTGAAGATTTGCTCATCTGGATTTGAAAGTGTTTTGTTATTGTGGCCTACATAAGCCCAAAAATAATTGTCCCAGGCCATTCTAACAGAGTAGAGAAAGGCATACTGATAAATACTGGAGATTTTAGTCATGCAGTTTGTTATGGGTGCCTGGGTATGTTTATCAATTAAGTTATACATGAGCAGACCAAAAGTTTATCTTCCTTTGGTGAACAGAGTAGAAGTCTTTATTGCTGTCTAAGAGTGACCAGAAAGTGTGTAAAAACAGTTAAATAYATAGTGATCATTTCCCAGAATAATTCACCATATTCCAGACACTTGCCCAGGGCAAGGAATAGTGTCACTGAATACAAGTGCACCTGCTTACTATGAATTCAAGGCTACAGATAACAACAGGCATTAACCCTAGTGAGCAAAACCACTGTGGCATAAAATGCTGTAACCAGTTCAGTTTCATAAGATTTAGAAGGCAACACTTTTCTTTCCCAAATTTCCATAKGATTAGCTAAATAATTAGTTATTGTTAAAGAGTAGCTGTATATATTACAAGACCTTGTCATTTTGACTTTTAACTCTGCATCAGTGAGCAAYCACCTTGCCCCACAGCAGGGACACATTGGGACACTCAGGTGAATAAACCTCACTGTCTAGCACTGTGTTAGACACCACATGCTAGCTCAGACATCCCATGGGACTACGGGATATGACACAGGATCCATGGAGAGCTGCACACTTATGAAGCAGCTGGTGATTATTAGGGCACCTTAGAGAGCCTAAAATGACACTAGCTGTCTATTACAATTCTCCTATTTAAAAAACYCTAGTAATAAGATTTACTGAAATTTAAAAATAAAGCAAATTGTATAGGAATAATATTTTATCATTACTATGGTTTGTAGCAGAAGGATTATATTTGGAAAAGTTCCCATTAGTAGCTGACATGGTAACTTCTTTTTTTTTTTCCTCTCTGGATAGAATTCTAAAATTAGAAGATCAAACTCCAGCCCATTTAGAAATCCAATCGAAAACATTATCCAGTAGTAAATCTGTAAAAAATAAAGAAAAAATAAACGAGAAAAAGAACAAGAAAAAGAAGAAAAAATAAAGAAACAGGCTTTCTGAGGACAATATTCGTGTTCAGGAAAGATACATGTGAAAAGAGCAGTTTCCAAMCGCAAAGTTAAAAATGGAGAAGGAAAAAGAAACTTATACTGCCATTACTGAAATCTGAAAACTGAAATGAAGTTGTCGGCATGGCTGATATATGCGCGTCTTAGAAATTAATTATTCAGTTACATTCATCCCTAAAGTACATAGCTATTCGTACTTGTAATGCCTTCTGAATCCGTCTTCAGCCTCTTTTATGTTGCCATATGGTAATTCTCTTTTCTGTATATGATTTGCTATTATAGATCTTTGTAAAAGGCTTTCTCTGTCTCCCTGGGCTACATTTTACTACAAAGCATTYTGCGTATCTTTGTGTAAAGTACACCCTATGTTAAAAGAAGAAAATCATTGATTGATTCAGTTTTCAGATGATAAACCGCTTTTCCAGATAGAAAATCTAAAATCTAAAATCTAAATGCAAAAAAAAAAAAAAAAAATCCTCAAATAACTAAAAAAGACCCAAACCAAACTAACCCACAATTACATCAATTTTTGCTATTAATTTGCTTTTAACAATCTCATATTCTTTACTTAAATSATATAGCAACAGCATTTCCACTATGAAATAACACTGTAATGTGAAGAAAATATTTTCCATATTATCCAGATAAAATGCAACTATATTCCTTTAGGGAAGAGGGATGTTCTTTTCCCTCCCTTAGAGGACAGCAATTTATAAMTTGAATTGAAGCATTTTAATCCAAAATTGCCTGCTATCCTTTAAAAGATAAAGAGAGAACTTTGAATCATGAAACTGGTAGTAATCCTAGGAAGAAATGTAAATAGCATCAGATAGGTTTTTAAATACCTAATCTAGCCTCTTAAAATAGGAAAAACTAGGTAAAGGTATTTATATTACCTTGCAACTCAAGGTTTGTATGTGCTCATCGGAAATATTTGTACTCTGAAAGAAWAGAAGAATATAACACAGGCATCTCTCTGCCTGGGAGCTTGCTGTGCAAGATGCAGAGCAATTCTCTGACCTGGCACATGGGAGTGAAGAAAGGACTTAGGACAACATGGGTGAAAAAAACATCTTATGTCCTACATGAAAAGAGGTTTCTTCTATTTTCATCAATCATTAATACCCTCTTCATGGAATTTTTGATGGCAGCAAAGATAATCAAGTTATCACCATGAAAAAAAAAAATCCCAAACTTCAATAAACTCACAGAACCAGAATTTGAATTTTTGCTTGTTTCAGAGCAAATTCAAATGCTGTCACWAAGTTCCATGTAGTAAATGCAACAAGTGAGCCCCTAATATGCTGTAACTCTGCCATGACCCAAAGAAACATCTCTCTTCTGCATGCCAGGCTCCATATTGGCCTCACAAAGTGCTTGAGCTAATAGGAATATTTGTTATTGGATTAATACATCAAAGCTGTAGAGCTGAACATAAGAACAGTGGTTAGTCTTCTGTTTTTTTTTCCACTTCTTTAACACCATAAATAAACAAATAAATAAAGTCGTACAGGAAAAGATGTCTTTGACACTAATCAAGATTAGAAATTTATTAGTCTATACATTGGTTTTGCTCCCCTCAGAGGTCTACATTTTTTTTCTCAATAAAATGTTATTTATAGAGGACCACACTATGAATGCTTAACTAGAGACAACTAATGATAATTCTGATGTCCAATATTGTAAAGGAACTTCAGCTGAAATTCTTAAAGCTATTACAGAATGCCACACCCAACGCAACCCTTATGACAATCTGATAAGCAAATAAGATTGGACTGAATTAAGTGCAGACTGTAAAATTTATTATAAAAATCTTCATTTAGGACTGCTCCAAAAATGCTTTTGTGGCATTTTCTTCGCTAGAGAGAGACCTATCAAGTTCTACTTTCCAGAGAGAGAAAGGAAAAGAGATTTTCTTTAAAGAATTAGCTTTCCTTTTCCATTTTAAAACCAAGGTATAGAATTGCAAAACTGCAGTTTGGGGAAAAAATATTAACATATTTATATATCTGGAATATACACTTTGGGTTTTTAATGACAAAATTCTTCAGACTGAACAGATTCTACTATCTCTTAGGTCTTTCAAAAGTCCAGTCCCTAACAGTCATCCATATAGAAAGGGCTGCCTATAGTTTTCTTGAAACAATTGAGAATACTCTCCTCCCTTTAAAATTAATAGATATTCAGAATTTTTTTTTCATTAAAAAATAGAAATCTTTACAGAGGTAGAAGAAAAATCCAAAACATGGGTACAGATTCCAAAAAAAGTATGTTTTTGTCAAGCTCTTTTTAGTCTGAGAATTTCAAGATGGAAATTGATCTCTTGGGACCATTACCTTTTCCACATTTCCACTTACAGTGAGGGATATTCTTCATTCTCAACAAACAAATCCTAAGAAAACAGCACACATATCTACAAGAAATTCTCTAATCCTGTGGGTTTTTAATCAATTGTTCCACTACATCTTAGGTTTTTTTGTTTTTTTTTTAAAAAGTAAAAATAGATACTTCCTTATCTTACCAAGAGACAATTTCCTGTTGAAAGAGGGTAAATTTTCAAGCAGCCCTATTAGATATACTAAAATGACCAAAGTAWCAAAACCAAACTGAAAGATCAATGTCAGTAATCAATGATTTTGGAATAACACTTTCTAAATAAATCAGCAATAATATATAATACACTTCTTCTTATCACTAGTTGTTATGACTGAAACTATATCCATTGTCTTATAAGATATAAGAAAATATCTTATTGTTTTGTTGTGTAAGATATAAGAAAATATAATAAAATTTCCTTGTTGCTTCAGCAACAAGGATACSTATGGACATAGTTAGTCATCTCTGATATAGTGAAAGAGAAAGACCAGTGGAATAAATTTATGTTAGAATGTAGGAAAGTGCAGAAGAATATTTTGTAATAAAATCTTTACACAGGTTAGAATATTTTGCTTTTATGAAAATGGCACATTCACTGTTCTGAAAATGCCTTCTTCCCAATGCCTCTCCTTTGCTGTATAGCCTTCAGAACAAATAAATAAACAGCAACAATAAAGAACACCATGGAATAAAAGAATCAAAAGAATTCATAAGCAAGATGATGAAGTTGTTGGCAGATGATCTCCAATGAATTTTTATTTAGGCTACAGCACCATACTAAAAACTTAATATCAAACAGAATCTAGTATAGCTTATTTTGTTCTTTCTTTTTGTTATAGAAAACTAAGTTTGTTATAGGGGAACATAAAGTGTGCTTGGTTGCTACTCAGGATAGGTAAGTTGTTAAGAAATGCTTGAGGATCATGTTCCATGTAAATGTGATTGCTGTTTAGTTATGTCAAATACAGTATCAAGAAGCATGAATAAGGGCAATAAGGCAATGAAGTAGCTGAGCTTTGCTGAACAGGTTTAAGACCAAAGTCACTCCACAGCAACCTTCACATTTTAGAGCAGCATGCTGCTTTCTCTAAATATACACAGGAGCGCACTGTTGCAACTAAGAGAATCCAAAGTGGTCTTCTGCAACTTTTGTCAAAAGCGGCCTTATGGGGCTAAATACAGCAAACCACAGAGACTGTGTAACTGTATGTAGTGAATCRATTAAGCCATTTTTGTAAGAGATGATGATAGGTTTTGAAACCATCACACTTAAATGGCACTGTGACCTAGTACCTCACTCAGTGGATGAGCTCAAAAGCCTTTCCGCATCTTCATTAGTATGCAGTTAAGCACTTCATCTCCTGTTATATTTTCAAGGAAGATCTTAGTCAAATGACTTCCCCAAAAAATCATTATGTATCTGAACCTGAAGCATCTATGAATACTCAGAACAGGGTAAGATCTAAGAAAACACTGTGGGTAAGATTATACTACTAGCAAGCTGCAAGGTAAGTCACTTAAATTAGTGTCATACACTTTTCAACACTGAACATTAATGTTGGAAAGTTACACTTACTTTGGTCCCTGATTACCATAGGGATAATCTACCAGTTTGAATTCACAATTAGAAATATTTCCTGTTCGTACATTTTTCCATTATGCTTGTTGCAAAATCTTTTTTTTTTTTTTTTTTTTTTTTTTTTCTCCTCTAGAGTATAGCTACATGATATATTAGTAACTTGCTGGAAGTTGCTCTAATATACAATTTCCTTTATTCTCCCTCTAGCCCCATAAGGATAACTGTCACCCTCACCAGCTGGTACTATCTAGATTAAAAATAGACATTAGCTGCACAATTGCAAATTTCTCCTGAGGATACCAGCAGCAAGAGATTTGACTACTATTCTTTATACAGACAGCATCTAGAAACACATGAAAAATGACATCCCTCTCATCTTCTAAAGCTCTTAACACCATTCACTCCTGCCTTGCCCTCAGTATCTACCTCCACCAACTCTTCAGAATAATCAGCTGCCTGATACCAATTAGTTTTGATAAACTAGGAAAGATATAGTCCCATTAAATTGCTGGCAACAGCTGTAAGGGTTTTGACTGCTCAAAGGCAAATTATTAACCTCTGGTTCACCAGAACTCTGAGTAGGAGTCATTTTCTTTTTCACACTTAGATATTATGAAAGAATGTCAAAGATCTGAAGGCACATATCATTGTGTTGCCTGTAAAAGAAAATGAAAAAGAAGCCCAGCTGGCACAATTTGCTTAGAAAGAACGAGAAATCATTATTATTACAAATCAACCTCCATCTAGTAAGCTATACCTTAAAAAAAATGAGACATTAAAATTATTTTGCATCCTCACTACACTAATAAAGGATAAACAGGATGCATGAGGAGATAATGTGGAGTGTCAAGAATCAGAGTTAAATTCCCACTTCTTCTGCTGTCTTCCAGAGTAGCCATAGGTAAATCATTCCTGTATTATTACATGGGGATAAGATTCTCTTTTTTCAATCATTTTGGACTCCACGTTATTTATTATTATTATTATTATTATTATTATTATTATTATTATTATTATTATTATTATTATTATTATTATTATTACTTGGCTTGGACAGTTATTGGGATATTTAACATATATTTCAGCTATAAGATGGAAACTCTGTAAGGAGAATGGTCTAGGAGCTTAGCAGCTTGCTACTCACCACTCCATCCTCTTACGAAGCAGGTAGGAATATCTCTTCCAGGACATACAAGGCATAGGGAGTCAAAGGCTTCTTTAGAGCTATAGCGTGTGTTTAGATCTATTATGATACCCCTATGAGAAAAGTCTAGGTGTAAGATGGGAGYAAGACAGTTCAGGTCACTCTCTTCCACTAGGAGAAATAACATAATTTTTTCTGTAAAACKTGAAATGTTCTATTAGACATAGAAGGGATATTATGTCATACTAAAAGTACTTAAAATGTCCTCTGCTGAGCCTATAAGTGTTATCATAATGCAATGAATTTCATAGAATCATAGAATTCTTAAGGTTGGAAGGGACCTTTAGAGATCATCTAGTCCAACCCCCCTTCACAGGCAGSGTCACCCAGAGCACGTGGCACAGGTTTGGGTCCAAGCGAGTTTTGCAGATCTCCAGAGAAGGAAACTCCACAACCTCTCTGGGCAGCCTGTTCCAGTGTTCTGTCACCCTCGCTGCCAAGAAATTTTTCCCTAACTTCCTGTGGAACTTTTGATGTTTCAGTTTGTGGCCATTTCCTCTAGTCCTATTGCTGTCCACCACTGAAAAGATGCCAGCCCCATCCTCCTCACTGCCTCCCTTGGCTCCAGAAAGATCAGGCTGAGAGGGGACCTGATCAGTGTCTTTAAATACTTACAGGTCCCCTCTCAGCCTGATCTTTCTGGAGATGAGGCTTTCTAACACATGATCACTGCAAGCCTTTTGTGAAACTTGATAAGAAAACTCATGATGTGGGATGGCAGAAAGCTTGTGTCCAAACTGCATGTTCAACAGTTATTTTCAGTAAAGCTGCTTTCAAGTCCAGTCTACAGATGACTCTACAGATGACTAAGTGCTAGTTTGGGGTCAACAGTGCATAGATATACTGGTATGCTGACAATATAATGGAATATATCTCCTGTCAGCATCTTAGAATGGTCAGTAATAAGGCTTGTAAATTCTATCTTGGAGTTATTTTTAATAATTACCCTGCATGTTCTATGTATCCTAACTGCACCTAAGGTCTAGTGAGGTCTATGTCAATCAGTATCCATATTTAAGGAAATTAAGTAGTCATCCCTTCAAAAACGAAGAAATAGGAGTGGAAGATATGTTTTCATGTCTTCTTGATAACTGGAAAACAAACAAACAAACACAGTTTTTAAAATACATACTCCCTTGCAATAATTTAATAAACCATGCTGTCATCTCAATAAAGAATCAGGATGGTTGCCGTGGTGACAAAGATTATCCTCGCTGCTGCTTGATTCTGTCATTTTTCTAAACATGGGTTCATAATATTTAGGATTTATTAACAATGTGTCACATTGATAGAGATAAATTACATGCTTTAAACTGGCCATGTAAGTCTTCTGTGATATTACAGCTGCTTTGTCAACTTAGTAATAAGATATGATGTGATTACTAGAAAATTAAAGCTATTTGTCATGAAGGATAAAACAGAGAGTATCAGAACTCTCAGAACAGAAAAAAAATCTCAATAATCTAAGGTGTTTCCTTTTTAAAAAAATATTTTGGACTTGGCTAGCAGTTACTATTTTCTGCTTCATACATTGATCAAGATCAGCATATATAGAAATAGATTTATTTCTGCCAGTAAAATTTAGTCTATAATGCATCAGAATTGATGAGGTCTAGGCTGCAATATTTTATAGTGGTTCAAACTTATGGAAGCTTGTAAAGAGATGTTAATGATAGGAAATTTTGCAATAGGTAAAGAGATATATATACTTGCACATATATTATGAAGATGTATTTCATTTTAACAGATGTTGAGGGAATGTTTTACATGTGTGGTATCTCAGATGTAGCCGCAATGAAGGAAGGAAGGAAGGAAGGAAGGAAGGAAGGAAGGAAGGAAGGAAGGAAGGAAGGAAGGAAGGAAGGAAGGAAGGAAATGTTTTATTTAAAAAAAAAAAAGTATTTATACTTTTTCAAGAAAAAAATGACCTCTTTTTACCTCTTTTATATATTGAGATACATAATAGATGGATCTCGTGGAGCTTAGACACATAGTTTAGGACAAGCAACCCTGTATGTGACCCTAGCTGAAGAATAATGAATTCTCACTTAGTAACCCATGCTCATATCTGTGTGTAGAATGTCCTCTTGATTTGCTTAAGGTAAGTCTCCAAATATATTGCCATTTAGAGGAAACGCCTCTCCCGTCTTTAAATGACAGGTTTTGGAAGCAGTTTAGATGGGCAGCATGGAGAACTGCACAGAAGTGCTCAGAGTGAGGAAGGCATCCTCTGCCTGTAGATTATCCTTGTCTAATGCTGAGGCACATGCATTATGTTGCTAAAAACAGTTTATGCATGCTTTTRAAGAGAACAAGTGAGAAACCAACCTCAAACCAACTTCAGTTGAAACACAATATATTAGTGTGGCTTGATTTCTTCTTCAAGACAAAACAATAAGCTGCATACCCAGGCTGCAAAGTACAAGATGGAAATGGAATAAAAAATTCTTTTGACTTACTGACATAGTATGATTAGCTTAATTATCATACCTTATCATACTGTGATAAATTGATAGTTAACAGTGACACTTATTTTTGCCTTTGTTGTGCTATATCTCTTTGAGAAAATAATGTCGTCTCTCACTGAAGACAAAATAGATCAAGGCTATAGTGTGAGTATAAGTCTTGTAAACCAGATAAAATCACTATTTTGAATGGTAAATACTACCTGATTAAAAATATATATATATATTTATTCTCAGTGATCTCTGCACAGATCAGTATTGGATCATAAAAATTCATTTTCTACTACATCTGTTTGGGTTACTGTTACACCCCTCAGATAAACGGCATATTTCTGTTACCTTCAATAGACATTWGAGTGGTTTCTTAAAGTTCAGAAGATGGAATATATGCAATATTTTCTCTGGTGAATTAATTTGGGGGTTAGAGTTYTTGTTATTTATATCCTGCAGACCAAATCTAACCTTAAGAAACAAAGATGCACCTCCTTTACAGTCTAGTGTGGTTTGCATATGCTTTTTTCAAAGATGAATTTGATCCAGTATTTTATTTCAGTCTCCTACTAGAGGAGATATATGTGTATTACCATTAGCCAGACACTCTGTGTATTCTTCTTGGATTTATTGGACACAAATAAACAACATAAAAGTCCTTTGTATGCAAAGCATTTGATTTACTTCTGTTTTTTTTTCTTTCACACATTTTATATTTTGTGTATTATTAGTCTTTTTAGCAAAATAAAGACAGTAGAAAAAATCAAATACAGAGGTGTATRGCAGTAATACAGCATCAGCATTTACAGGTGAAGAATTTTGTTCAGAAGTAGCTCARTGCTGTAGCAAGAGGTCAGAAAAATACTGTAGCACTTCCTCTGTAATAAGGCAGGTCTCAGCTATCACTTACCATTTATCAAAAGTCCTTTCATATGTAACACAATTAAAATGAATCATTCTCAGAGATTCTGATCCCTAACTCAGGAACTTTTATCTCTATAATTTGTATGCAACATTGAGTTTACCTTTTATGGTGTGGTAGAGTTACCAATTGGCTGTTAGAATGTTACAAAATTTAGAAAGTGTAGTAAGAAGAATATTTGCTCTTCCAAAAGTATTTTGCAAAACATAAAACCATAATCTGGTAATAGATTTAGATACAGAAAAAAACGTTTAATAAAGCATAGTTTTTGTGATTCATAACCACTATTTGTTACTATACAGCTGTTGCAGATCAGCAAAACTACTCTTGATTTAATGAGAAGTTGTGTGACAATTTAAAATAGAATAATTATTAAAGTTGCTTAATATCATGATTTTTATCCATATATGTTCTGAGTGACTGTGCACATGTATATATGCATATAATAAATCCTTATTGTATATGTCATTGAAATGTCATAGTTACAACATTTTTATCATATAATAATTTTATTAKAATGTATATTTTTTCTATGATAAAATTATTTTAATATTGATAAATGAACTCTATATTTTATTGTTTCCAGAAATTCATAAAGAGAAATTGGAAAGACATGAGAAACGAGCATCACTGAAAGGTAAATTTATTTTTATGTTTATGCAGATATGTGTGTATATATGTTGCATTTATGAACTACATATGTTACCGCTGTTACATTACAAAAGCATTCAAAGACACACAGATTGTTAGATGATCAAAAACAAAGTTTAAGCATTAACAAATTGAGACACTTTATATATGTGTGGCTATATTTTCAATGCACATTCTGAATAAGATTCTCCTGCCCAAACTTACCCAAGAGTCTAATAAACTTCCTCTGGTGTAAAATATGTGAAGTGTGTTGGGTAAGCAAGAAAGCAAATTTATGGGCCAGTGGGTGCACTCCAAGTTAGCAAGCCCTACTTAACAGTGAGCCAGGTGCATAGCAGAGATAAGGAGGGCTTCCAATTTAAGAACCAACTTGTTTCCAGAATGCATAGTCTTCTCTAACTGGCACTTTCCAAAAATCCACAGAGGAACTGGTTTGGACTGGTTTTCAGATGGTACGTAGACAGAAGTTTCCTGGTAGGTGCAGTTTCTGCCTAATAGAGTTTCTTCTGTAAAGGCCAGGCTGAATAAAATTTGATGAGCATCTCTCTGATGCACCAGTGCTATACTTGGTAATGGCAAAGAGGAAGGAGAAGAGAGGCATATTAAAATATATATATATATATAAAAAAACCATACACACTGGCTTACATATGTATATTTATTTTATATATATTCTCTGTAAGTGTTTATGGTATTTTACAGTCCTAATGCTAGCTTTCCAGTTCTGCACTAGTCAGGGTCACTTGGAGTTCCTGGAATTGTTGCCCAGCTACTTAGTAAATCAGATTGTAAGGAACGATTTTTTTAAACTATCATCTGGCTAGCTAGGCAATAGTAAACTCAGGAATCCCATTCAGGGATTTTTCAGACATTGTGTTCTAAAAACATAAATGAATTTGCAGTCTTGACCAAAGTGGCCTCTTGTGTACCATCTAACTCTGCACAGAAAAGCCTTGCTTTACATTAAAAAAAACATTAATGTTGTAGAGGTCATCACTAGGAAGTTGTAAGACGCCAGAGAAAAAGCATCCAGGTGTCATTACTGAAGCCCCTTTACGCACACACTTTAAAAATACGGTCTTTAATTACACAGTCACTTCATTAAGCACAAGAGAAATAGTTTTTCTATTCTTAGTTCTTATATTTTCTAGCTCTAGAGAGGCATCTTGGAGGAACAACTACAATAAAAAAGTTCTGTCCCGCCTCCAATAGAGTATGATATAGGTCTGAATCTTTAAGGAGTTTTATTGCTACCCTCTAACATATATCCAGTAAACATAGTCAGATACAGTCTTTTGTATTTTTTTAAATGGGAAAAAAAATAAAATGCATCTTTGTTACAGAATCACAGAATGCTTAAGGTTGGAAGGGACCTCTASAGATCACCTAGTTCAACCCCCTGCTCCAGCAGGGACAGCCAGAGCACGGGGCACAGGGTGGCATCGAAGCAGGTTTGGAAGGTCTCCAGAGAAGGAGACTCCACAACCTCCCTGGGCAGCCTGTTCCAGGGCTCTGTCACCCTCACAGGAAAGTTGTTCTTCCTCACATGGAGATGGGACTTCCTGTGTTTCAACTTGTACCCATTACTGCTTGTCCTGTCACTTGCAAAAGCAAATACTCCAACAAAATTTTAATCCCCTATCCAAGCATATAGATACCAGTTTAGGTGTATTTTTGAAAGGTCATGCCCCTTTCCCCCTCAATCAAATCTTTAAGGTTTTAGGATCATAGGGGAATTCTACCCTTTAGCCTCATTTTGGAAAGATTATAGAAAATTATCAGAAATATATACTGGGGATGGAAATTCCAGATGGAAGTGGAAGAAATTATAAAAGCAGTTCTTATAGTGTGAAAAATCAGGCAAACTTCTGCACTAATATTTGCCTGTAATTAATTTTTTTAAAACAACCAATAATAAATTCTACTTCAATTACTGTATGTATACACTTTCATTCTGAAAAGAATAAAAATTTTGAAAAATGATTCACAACAGCATTTACTTAAGAGCAACAAAATTAGTTTACTGCATGATTACATGTAGAGATAAACACAAAGTATCTGTTACACTGGGTTAATTCCAGTTTGGTATTTTATATATTAGTGTTTTCACAAGGACCAACATTGCCATGGCCAGGCCCTGGAGGTGCTCTATAAGAAGCAGGTGTTGTTTTTGTTGTTACTTTTTTTACTGTCAATCACTAAGAGGTAAATATGAAATTACTCAGTAATCGGGATGGACAATACAAAAAATATGGTGAAAGAAAAGCACATAAAAGTAAATAATTTCAACCTTATGGAAAATCATGACATAACAATAACCTAAATTAACTGACAATATCATCTCTATTTCTAAAGAAAAAATTTTAGCAGTGAAATTAATTAACCTGCTTTCCTAGGAAAGAAGAGCTTGTGGAGGCACGGGAAAAGGTTGATTTACTGTGGACATAGTGTGTCTTTTCCCATATATGCTTCACTAATACACTGCTGGTGGAGTGAGGGATCGAAAAAGACCATGTGGTGATGAAATGCAACCTCTGATGTTTGTGCATTAAGTGATTTAAGGAAAGTGTGCCTCTGAATTATAACAAGCTTTTCTGTCCTTTGCMGAAGGTATTGGTGACTTCAGACTGATTTTACAAATAGATTCCGGTCCCTTCAGAACTATTACATTTACAATGCATCACATATAGCTATCTCTCCTATCCCCATCAACTTGCTACTAGGGCCACAGTTATAATGCAAATATTACACATCATAGAATAAAGCTGTCTGTGTTTTAGTGTACAGATAAATTATCAGATTATAAAGACAAATAYAATATATCTCCATAATTTAATTTACTATAGCAGGAAGTTAAGATACTTGAGATAGCTAAGTAGTTAAATAGAGTTGGACTATAAAAATCCACAATGTACTCAAATAAGCTGACAGAATTAGCAAGTTAAATAGCATATTTACATTTGACACAGGCCCATCTAMCATGATACCTAGAGGCATAGCTAGAGATGCACCTGAGCTAACTTTAAACTAAGTAGCAGGGGTACAAAGAGCAATGTAGCAGCAGTGGCTCAAGATAAAATTGTGAAAAATTTGTTTAGCTACATGGGTTTATGGAAGCCTATGGTGAAGTCAATGCTACGAGTAGCAGTCAAACCTAGATTCAGTTCAGATGAGTGTAAAACAGTCTGACTGCTGCTGTTAAATCTATTTTTAAATGGTATATACATAAGTATTGAGCATTTGTCTGGCTTTTCCATAGACATTTACATTTAGTGTTGAAGGGCTAAATCCATCCCAGGCTTAGGCACTGCAGTGAGAAGCTTCTGCATATTGGGGCAGGTCTGGGCAAGCACAGGCACAAGCCTCTCCCTCTTCACAGGTGATCAAGGCTCTTTGTAATAAGTTTAGGGGTTTAATAAGTTTACAAATTCCACAATTTGTAAACTGCTTTCATTTCCTTAGATGATTTATTTATTTATTTATTTGTGTGTGTGTGTTTGTATATGTGTATGTGGTATGTATTCATGTAGGATCCTACTTGATCCTTCAAGTAGAATCAAGGCACAGTCATCTCAGGCTACTTTAATAACAGCATCCATACAGAGGTTTAATGCTGTCTAACTAATGCACTTTAACTTCATTTCATTAATTTATTTATCTTGCCTTTCCTGAGTGTTCCTCTGCAGACAAGCACTTAGTCAGAGCAAGCAGTCTCTGCTCCCTGCATATTGCACTCATCACCTATCTTTATACAAAGCAGCAGACTAAGACTTACCCAGCTGGAAACTATTTTTACTTCTCTTAGGTATGGAGCTGGTGCCTCCTTATTACAGCTCTTCTTTTTGCACTTACTTTTTTTTGGGCAGGGAAACATTATCCGATATTCTCTCAACCCCTCTACTAAGAAAACTAAATTTGGTTTCCCCTCCACAATTTCTTCCATTTGATGCAAATCATATCCGCTATTAGATGACTGAAATTTGGGAAAAGGTCCCAAAATAAGCCATATTTCTTGTTTTTAATTTTTGAAGTGGATAGCAATCCTTATATGATTAAGGTTGGACTATATGCTTAAATTACCTTAAAATTTCCCATCATAAGTTCCTATTTTAGATTATTTATAAATTTACCACACTCCAGTCATTCAGGATGAAATTTTTCATGCTTGGCTCTTTGCCTCAGGCTGAATTTTCATTCAAAGTCACATTAAAATGTTTCAGCAATTTCCAAAATCTAGGTTAGTGAAAATTAGGTTGGGATATATTTTACAATGCTAATAACAGTTCATTCTGAGCTTACACTTCTTAGTATTTGCAAGGAAGTCCAAGCAAATTCAGTGAACTTGTGGAAAAATCTGAACTTACAGAATTATTATAAAGTGGTTTTAATTATTCTGCTTATTTTTCTGGGTGCATCAGGCATCTAATTTAAGAGAGAGAGAGAGAGAGGTGATCTTTTAATTACAGAATGTTTCATAAAACATATAAAATGGTTGAATTAGCAGTTTTAATACTAGCATTTTTCAGATGAAGTATATTTGACTTAGCAGCCTTAAAACCATTTATGCTTTCTCTTTGTTTTATATATGCAGAAATATTGCATTTACTCTGGTTTATTTTCAAGAAACATGACAATACAACTTGACTTATTTCTGAAACTTAATCCTTGTGCCCTCCCTACCCATCCTGTTAAACACTAAGAAAAGGGGATATATTAAGCCCTCTAGAAGGAAAAAGATATCCAGGCAACTTGACCTTGGAAAGACCTCTAAAAAGTAAAATATTTTATATGTCAGAATTTAGAGGAATCTACACAAAAATGAATATGAAAATATTTTAGAGGTAAAAAAGGCAAATAGTTTATAAAAGAAAAATCATATTTACATTTGTCAAATCATAAGCTTCAGTAGACATTGAGTCTGCTGAGAGTGCAGCTCTCCCTGCACTGTGATTCAAGAGACAAAAATGGCCAGGCATCACAGTGCGGGAATGCGAACCCTGTAATTTTGGCAGCACCTGCCCTTCCCAGATAAGYTGTACCCAAAAGCCACAGCTCTGACCACATCCATATGAGGTAGTGGTAAGTGCCACAGTCTGAGAACAGCATCCACGGAGGCTACGGGGACATCAGCATGCAGGATAGGGTTCTTGCATTAATTAGAGACACCTTCAGCTTATCATTGGGAAGAGAAAAATATGTTACGGTTATGCCAGCCTCCTGCCTGCTTATCCGCATTCCAGACTCTCTACTCAGATATATCAGGCTGCTTTTGCTTCTCAGGAAGGAGTTAGATGATTTCTTCTCCATTTTTTTACATTGAGGTCCACAGAAATATTAATATTTCTCTGTATTTGAGTCCCTTTATACCATTTTGACAATGGAAAGGAGCTTCGTTATACTTATGTCCACTTTAAGATCCACTGGTACTCAGAGCAGCTCATGTTTTTCAAGGCTCATTTTGATTTCTTTCAAAGCATGAAACAGGAAGATGCTAAGGGAAAGCGAGGAATGAAAAAATAGGTTTGGAAGGATGATGTGTATCCCTCATAGAAGTTTGATGCATATTACCTAAGAACAAGCTTTTCTCTTGCCATTTTGTTCAGCATGGTTCAGCTGTAGTTTTTAGCATAGAGACTGCAAGGACTCCTGTCAGATATATGGAAGCTTGGACATTGCAGGTGTTGACCATCAAATCTACCGTCTGCAAAACAATGCTGCTGCCCTATCCCAAAGTGGCACTACACTAGCTAGAAATGTTTTGCACTGTGCATGCACTTCGCTAAGCAAGAGCTGTCCTGTAACAATGTGCTAATGTTTCATCCACTTTATCAGGAAAAAAAGTATTAATGTCTTGACTTCTACAGGATATAGAGACCCAGGGGACTGCTTTGCCCTGGTAAGCTGCAAGAGGTCCTAAAACAATTACATGAGTTACGGAGTTTGTAATTCATGCAATACTTTGGCTGTTTTGTTTTGCACAGCTTGTTTATCTCAGTGTAAATTGGCTGTCCATATTCCTTAAGGGCTTTGAAAAATCTCACCTCAATATCTTTCCATTGTATTATTAATTGATAGTAACAATAATTTACATGTTATGGCTGAAAGTGTATTTCGATAATGCAGTCACATGTAAAGGCATAATGGATTTGCTGAATGTTTGCAATTATTTTTCCTAGAGAAACATGACCTTATTATTTAATGAGGAAATATTTAATCATCAAAAATATACCTCTGTGAAATGAATGTATGCAGAAATATGTCTGTGACTGTGTATAGAAGTCACAGTTATCTTCTAGTCTGAGGGTTTTTTTTTCCTGTGAATGATTTGTTGATAGAAACTTGAATAACACAAACAAAAATATTKTCCTTGAAATTACAAGACTACAAAAAATCTTTTATGGATAGAACTGGTGGTAGCAGAGGTTAATAATGAATGTTTTTGTTTATCTAAACCCTTATAGTGCAGAATGCAATGGTGTCCAGAAACAAGATTGAGATGTTTGACAGGAAGCAGAGCCTTTAATGATACAAGTTCACTTGCTTCTAGCAAGACATAGAGTGGACTTTCTTTTGAATATGTATTCTTCCTGATGTTATGCTCTTATTAAAAGGGATATATTCTTACCTGTCTTCAGCCTCATGGCTGAAGTAATATCTAAAAATAATTATAAAAGAGGCAAGATGCTAGCCATTTTCTGTTAAGAATAGTAAGCAGTGCTGTCAAGGACTGCAAATAATTTCCTCCACTGGAAATCCTAGACCCAAGTTGTTTACGTAACAGGTCCAAAACTGATCCTGCTGATTAAAATTAGCATTGCTGAATAGTCACTTATGTTGGGAAAACATGGCCCAACATCTGAAGAGTTATACTAGCAAAAAAATATTTTTTCTGGACTTGGAATTGAAAATTGATATTAAGAAAGGTGATGTACAATCTAAAATTTGTCATTCAGAGTTGAAACACACTACTTAGTTTTACAAATATTCTTCCTATATCACTTTGGTAAATTARTAAGTATGTATAATGCCTGGAGATTACTGGAGGTTTATTGTTTTGTTTTGTTTTTATTTCTAGTAATTCATGGTGACAAAGCAGAAAAGCAAGAGAAAACTGAAAGGAAGGAACCCATAAAGGGTAAATATTCAATGTTCTTTGTCTTTTTACCAATCATTCAAAACAGTCTGATCTATTGACTCTTGAACCACTTTGTAAATTGTAATTATGTTAATGGATGGAGGAGGTATTCTGAAAGACATCTGGAAGGAGAATGAATGTTCCTCAAGCACTTTGAATGTATCACAGTGGAAAAAGACTAACATTATGTTCATAGATTAATGAATACATTTTTACTGTGTTATTAACTTATGTAAAAGATGCCCATGCATAAATAGGTGCCTTTTTTATTTCTCCTGAATAAATCCAAATATAATGTCTCTGAGCATACTTGTGTGCAAAATGTAATGAGTAAATTATAGCATACAGGGCATGACCCCTGGAGGCTTCCTACTTCAGAGACATATCTTTTAAAGAATTTTTCCCCCAGTCTCTTTCTGGGAATGTGAGGGAATGTAAGAGGAAAATTTGCTGATTTGCTGTTGGTGAGTGCCTACAGCAAGTTACAGAGCCATCTATTTTGGGAAGCATAAATGGGATGGTGCTTCCTCCCCATCAGCATCTCACATGTCAGTTCTCTACTCTCAGAGCCACCATCTAGTTTGCCCATTGTTAGGGACCTTTTGACAATGTGAAATTTTGCTGAAACATTCTGATGTGTCAATGGCATTAATAAGGGCCCAAGAAACATAAGATACACAATCTAGTCGTGGGTTATTTCTAACCAAGAAGGTAAATCTCTCACAACAAAAATGAACATGCACCTTATTGAAATTTGTGCTTCCCTTGGCCTTTTCGGTGGTATCTGATTGGAGCTTTTCCATTTTAGATAACTAATTCAAAATACACAGAGTGAGCAAGACCAACTTTAGAGGTTAATGATAGGCACATGTGTTCTGGCTTTCATTAGAGTGAATTTTTATTATTAAAAAATAGAATAATTATAAGAAGAAAAAATTATTCCCAACATCTGGAAAAAATGAAAAAAAAAAAGGCAAAGGTTATAATGTCTTAAATGTGTGGTCAACGTGTTGCCAAGACTTCTCCTGTACTTTTGTAGAAAACTTGGGAAATTCTTGCATATGGTTTGGTAAAAGAACAATTTGGTAATGATTTTAAAAGTTTCTTAGGATAGGAAAATCAGATTCCACCAAATTTCACCTATCTCATGAAAAGAATGAGGAGAATTATTATATTGTTTTAATTTATTATAACACCTACCTGAATCCCTTGTTGACTATATCTTCTCCTAACATGAAYGAATGAATTAATTTTGTCTAGTGCGTTACTGTTACAATTACTACTAAAATATTAATAAGGATACCATTTCTCCAAGTTCACTAAAAAAAGTCATTGATTTCATAATGGATATTACATTTTAGAATTATAGCTATAGATACATATCTTTCTAAGGCCATTTCATTGTCTGTGAGCCTTCAAAATTCCACTACATGCCTGTATTTTAAATGCTTACTGTCTCCTCTAAATATGTTCTWTTTTTAATATTGGAATCTGGAGAGATTAAAAAACATCCTATTCTAATTTCTAATCAGCTTCCATTATGAAGCTTAGGAAAATTACCTAATAACACAGAAAGCAATTAGCTGTCCATACAAATGGCTTGGTTATCTATCTCAGGAGCTCACATTCTCATGTATTTCATCTCCCTGTTGCTAAAAATTTATAGGATCCCTCTCTCACATTGTCCCCGCTCTTTTAAAGTCACTTCCAGATAGATAAGGAGTTCATGATACTGTACAAGATCTTTCCTTTTTTCCTGCTGTTTGACACAGGATTTTACTAAACTGAGAGAGCCTCGCCACAGGAGTTAGAAAAAAAAGAAAGCTAGGTTGCAGGTTCGCAGGTTCACAGCTGATTTTTCTGAAGTGCACCAAAATCTACGTTCTTTTTATTTTAAAGGTTTTTTTTTTTTTTTTTATTGTTTTGAAAATTTTTGTTCTAACTCCTAGGTAAGGAAAGAGGCAAAAAAGGTTATGTCAATGTGTGGATGGCTCCACAGAATTTACCTTGTCAAAATGTTAGTTTTTTCTTTGCACACATCAGGCATCTAATTAAAGCTCCAAAATCATTTGCTGGGCACAGGGTTCAGCTAGGGTCCATTACTAGCCATCCACCTCAAGTCAAATGGCAAGGGAGAGAAGTCACTTGTTTGTGAAATGCTCTTACATGCTAGGGCTGATTCCCAACTTGTTGTAAGAGTCTGCCTGCCAGGCAATGGGGCAGCCCAGGTGACGAGCTCCTTCTGTTGAAGGCTGTTGCGTTTGCTCTGAGCTCATAGTCCTTGATCAGCAGGATCTGCTCTGCAGATAGGCATGGCATAATCCAGTGCCTACAGCTTGTTGTTTTGTCTCCCATTGTTTATCTTGGTAGAATTATTTTTGATTCTTCAGCTTCTTGCACTTTTTTTTTTAAAAGAATAGATTTGTGTATAATATGTATATATACATATACATATATATATATGAACATATTTCTTCTCTCGTAGTGACACATAAAGACAAATGGGAAAGACAAGAAAAGCCTGAAAAAAAAGAAAGGCATGCAGGTAATGATTTAATGTCATTCTTTATGTTACATTTTGAGGCAGCTCTGGAACTAACTCACTCGATTCCCMTGCATGTCAACTTATGTATCCTTGAGACTGCAAAAATTGTCATAAAATTTTAGGAGTAAAGTCAGGTGATGTAAGGTTTGTAGAGGTGCAGAGTAGCATTGTGTATTACTTCTACAAGGTTTGGAGGGAAAGGCAGGAGATTTTGTATTTTTTACTATGAAGAAATATTTTAATGACTTAATAGCCATTATTCCTGGGGCATTTCCAATATTCACAGTAAATTTGGTTACTGAGTGAACATTGTCATTCAACTAATATACCCGACTACTAGAAAGAAAGTAAAAAGAGATAAAAAGCGGAGGATGTGGAGGGGAGGGTGAAAGGGGAATTTAAATACATCGGGTGCAGRAATACATAGGTATGAGACAAGGCAGGACTAATTCGTTAAGTATTGCTTGCATTTCACAGGTATCTARCACTGCTTTATATTCAATAATTGTTCCTTTCTTTTGAACCATCAACACAAGGCTTGAGGGTACATAGCAATGTTTATGCACACATTTGTACGTTACTAGTATAACATGCCAGAAGCAAATAGGCAGCTGGGTGTTTTTACATGCTTGGTCCCAGCAAGGTACCTCACTGGACAGAAGTACAAAGTATCATCTCTGCCCACCCATGTACAAGTTAGGGTGTCAACATTAAAAGTGCAAACTGTTAGAAAATCAGAATGCAAGTAAGAAAATACTCCAGACCAAACTACACAGCATGCAGCTGGTATTGCACGACTCACATGTATTCTATTGAGATAAGAATCCTGGTCACAATACCATATTTCAATTTGTTATGTGGAAATTAAAAGCAAACAATAAACCCAAACGGCATTCGTTATAACACCATTGCAATTATACTTGTAATTAATTAGAGTATTTAATCATTCCTATATGGTAAATCTGTTATTTGTTATGGCATTGAGAAAATCCTTTTGAAATAAACCAAAATAATAAACAAGAAAAAACAAGTATACCAATAAGCCAAAGTAAACCAATAAACAAAGCTAATAAACAACATAAATAACCAGGATTCTTCCTGATTAATGTCTTCCATAGCATTACTGTTGTGCAAGAAATACCATTCTCTCTTCAGGAGAAATACCTTGAGATGTTATGTACGTTTTTGAAGTTCTAAACCTATATTCTGATGAGTGGTTTCAATGATTTGTCCAGACACCCTCAGCCCATTCTATGTCTGCCTTGCTGTCTTGCTATGCCAAATGTGGAAATCCTACAATCACTGTTTGCATTGACAGTGGAATCATAAAAACACAGAATCCTTAAGGTTGGAAGGGTCTCTAGAGATCATCTAGTTCAACCCTCCAGCACACACAGAGTCATCAAATGTGTAAATGTAGTAAAACATTCCTTGTTATTTTATTAAGAGTAAATACTCCTCTTCCCCCTCCAAATCTCTCTCACAAACATGCTAATAAATAAAAAGAAAAAAGAATAAAACTAGAAAGCTTTCTTGAAAAAATGAGCAAGAAGCTCTGGTAGGACTGCTATTTAAATTCTCTATATAGGGCTTACAGCATCCTTCCTGTACAGTTATATTTCATGGATCTGCAGATTTTAAAGATATAATGTGCCTTTAAGCATGTCTTCAAATGCTGCTAGCCAAAGAGCTACTAAATTAAATAATTTTAATAAACAGAGCTTACCAAGAAGAAATAAGTCTCCTCAGCAGAGAAGTTAGGAAAAAAAGGATCRTCTTTTAGGACAGTATCATGTATTCAAGCAAACACATTTACAATTGATCTCAATTCCTTTTCCTTTTCATATGTATTATACAYATGCGCGCGCGTGTGTGTGTGTTTGCACATATATACACATATATGTTTATCCACCTTTTTCAATATGAAACAGACTTTTTAGAGCAGGGAGAAAAAAAAAGCAGTCATTCTCTTTTGGGGCAAAGTGAAAGAAAGAGTTGCTTCTACAGTTCATTGCAGGATAGTAATGAAAGTTTTCTAGAAGGATTTGCTTGAGCAAATGCCTCTTCTGAATAACTGAATGTACTTGTGGATAAATTTGGGAAGCTGGRCTTGAGAGCTCCTGTCTCTCCCTGGGACAGCAGACAGCCCAAGATTCAACTCTCTCTGTGAGAGCAAACACATGGAGCAGATAGACACAGGCCTGGCAGTTTACACGGTAGATT
Source organism: Nothoprocta perdicaria (assembly GCF_003342845.1). Taxonomy (NCBI): domain Eukaryota; kingdom Metazoa; phylum Chordata; class Aves; order Tinamiformes; family Tinamidae; genus Nothoprocta; species Nothoprocta perdicaria. The sequence goes on along the minus strand of NW_020454350.1, from coordinate 1,135,528 downwards.
TTCTTCCACTGCGTCTTCTTCTGCAATTCAAATGAYTGGTAGGTTATCCAAAAATCCTGGGCACAAGTACACAGGGAGAAACACTAAGTCTGCAAGCAGACTCTCGGATGCAGAAGATGCCTGTTCCTCAAAAACAATTTTGTATGGCCCACCAGGCTCTTGCTTTGGTGGTCGGAAAGGTTTCACTCCTCGAGCAAGGTGTTCTCTTTGTTGCCATATATCAATGATTTCACTTCTCACTTTATATTACTTCATTGCGAGAAGAGCACGTTTTTCAGCTCTTATATTCATCTGGCATAGGAATGATAAGCCAAGGCTTTCTGATGTCAGCATTGCAGCAAGATCTTTGCACTAACAACAAAACGTAACTTTCCAACTGAGTAGAGACCTGAATAAGCCATGTTAGACACAGTTAGACTATAAATATTACAAAAATAAGGGTGCAAAATACAGGGACAATCATAGATGTATAAGACAGATGCCACTAAAGAAAGCTTTCTACTTCTTTGCATTGTGAACCACGTTTCATTATTTTCTTTTCTCTCCTTTTTTCTCATTTAATCCACATCATTTCTCTTTTATAATAATCACAATATTGTTGTCACTTATTTCTAGTTACGCACAAAGAGAAACCTGAAAAGCTAGAAAAACCTGAAAAGAAATCACCTTCTAAAGGTAATGCTGACTATTATTAACTGTTAGATTGTTAGTACTTTTTTRGTTTGGGAGAATGGGGAGATGAGTATTTAAAGTTAACACAAGCTCTTCTTGTGTGTTCTGTATATATTTTAGTCTGCCCCCCTTCATCTTGAGCAGGTCTTAATCAGCTTCTGACTGAAATCTTGCACTGCACATATTTCTTTCTTGGTTCACTTCTTTCGATGAGCAGAGGTAGTTATGAATCTTTTTTTTTTTTTTTTGTGCAGCTAAAGGAATGAGCCTGTAATATGTGCATTCCTTGATTTTTCTCCTCCACAATTAGCTTCAGTAATTTGTCTGCAAAGAATTCTTTCTCTTGAGCATCAATTTTCAGTCTGATGCAGACCTGAATGTGACAGTGTTTACCTTCTCCAAGTCTGTGTTCTCTATCATATCCAAAAATAGATTTTTTTTCTTTTGCCTTTATATTTTATAATAGCATTTTCATTTCAGTGCATGATTTGTACGGTACTTGAAGTAAYCTTTGTTAAGATTTATATATATACTAATTATCACATATACTCTGAAACTGTATCATGTGTGAGGGGTTGGTTTCATTGTTGTCTGATAATTCCATTTTAGCCATGTGTGGACGGGATGTACTTTAAAATCTAGTCAGCTTGCTCTGTCATGCCACCTTTTAAAGACTAACATTTATATGTCTTTTAATTATTAGTGTGTTATTACTTGGCATTTGATTGTTTTTGTGCTACTATGCTGCTGCAGCTTTTTTTTTTTTTTTTTTTTTTTTTTTTTGACAACCAACTATTTCTGTATCAAAGTTAGGTTTTAATCTTTGTCTCTTCTTACTTTTACACAAATACAAGTTAAATCCTGAAAAAAAATGTGATATATCTTAATATCAGTCTGTTCCTGCAGTCAAATTAAACTGCTGCTGGTGAGAAACATGAATTAATTAAGTTGTGCTTGAAGCTGCTCAAATAATATAAATTCAAATGTACAAATCAGACTTTATTAGACTTAACCTTTTTCTAAGGAGAAATGTGAAAATAGAAGGTGAGAGAATAGAAGGAAGGAGAAGAAATAGAATGAAAACTTAAGTAGAAAAGGTAGCCATTGTCCAGTCTCTCTTTCAAATGAGTATTTGTTACATTCTTCTATATTCAGTACATAACTTGAAAGCATATGATTTTTTTTTTCTTTTTTTTTTTAATGTGGACTCATCGTAAAATAAAAGCCCACAGTTTATGCAGTCTTGAAAAACAAATACCTTCAGAGAATCCTGGAGATATTCTTAAGAAGCTACACTATTTATCCATTTATCTTCTGCTAGCTAAGCAAATAATCGCTCAATCCCTTAATGTATTTAATAGCAGCCATGACTTCAGTCACCAGGTAGGAAATTTTATGAAGACTTAATCTTGGCCCTTTGGCCATTTGAGTAGCTAGGGGAATTTGCTGCTTCTATGATGTACAGACCCGGTCTAGAAGTGTTTTGATGCAGTCTCAGTTTCTGTGTGCACAAGCACATTCGTTGCCTTAAGTGCTTCCTTAAGACRTGTTTATGCCCACAGCGTCCTCTGCTATCTAATGCTGGGCCAATCTCCCTTTGGTGTGAGTTCTGCTCCAAACTGGATCAGCCACCAGCAGTGCYCAGGGACCATTGCAACAGCTTGGAGTCCCTGGGAAGTGAGGATACTCAGGTCCAGACGATTTTGGGGAGATAGCCATACTCTAAGACTTGGTGATATTCTCCACAGCCAGGAGATTTTCTCAATACTCAATAAACAGTCCTGGAGTATTTCTTCAGCCCTTGCTAAAGGCTCAAGAGACTTCAGCGATATGAATGCTACTTAAAGATGTCATCTAAGAAACTGCTATCTAAACAAGACTCTTCTAAATATCAGCTACGACTCATATAGGCAGTAATTCCAGACTGGAAATCAGTAAGAGAGAATGCTGTCCTTACATAGTTTTCACTTGAAAGAAATGTAATTAATTTTCAGGGCTGTTTTGTTATAGCATATCCCATGTAGCCATGAACCCACTCCGTCTTGGCTCTGAACTGAGCAATGGGTTTGTGGCTGCATTTGAATGACAATGAGACCAAACTACGAAAACCCTTTTCTTGAAGGCTAATCCAGTCACACAGATTTCTGTTGGCTTGAGCACAAAGAGAACAAGCCCATCTCTGCTCAGAGCCAGAGCAGAACCAGTCTGTGTCCTAGGGAGTATAAACACTCCTCAAAAAGTCTCAGATCTGTGTCACTGCCTTCTCTTCTGGTTAGGTGATTCTCAACAGAGATTATGAAGCCTTTGCTTCTTTGCGTGTCTGTAAATGTGAGAAAAGGAAGCAAAAAAGGAAAGAGGAAACATAAAGAAAGATCAGTCTTCCAATCTTCCAGGGATGCTGTTGTGTTTTAGCAATATTTTCTTACTTTTTTTTTTCTCACCTAATATATAATTCTTCCCATTCTTAGCAGTTCAAAAAGAAAAAGTGGAAAGACATGAAAAAGTTGAAAAGAAAGCTCCTTCCAAAGGTATTTATAAATTTATATTACATTATTTTCCAGTGTTATATTAAAATGCATAAACTTTATTTTATGTGAGAATAGAATRTGTATGAAAAATCAACTATGTGAGTGTAATGATGAAATAAGTATCTTTAGAACATTGAGGAGTTATTTTCACCCCTGAGTCCTTTATAAACTTTGTGAAATTTCAAAGGTTAGAATAAAAATAAACGTGCAAACATCTGTTGCCCTGAAAAAGAAATGCGACTATCTCTAGGTCATCTAACATACGTATTTTCACTGTAAGGAGCTGATGAAACCTTTTAGCCAGCAATGCATTTGGCTGTTTTGAGGCTTTTTGTGGAAGTGGGAATTGCTCATTATAAGAATACCTATAGAAAAGGTTTTAGAAGAGATAGAATAAGTTCAGTTCTTTTACATAAAATCAGTCTAGTCAGACCAGTGGCTTTAAAATATGCAAGTCCAGAGCCTTATAAAAGACATGGGATCTGTAGCACTAAATGGAGTTTTACCTCAAGAATGGAGACATTTAGACCTATGAGGACCAAGAAGAGACTTGTAAACATTAAACAAATTTGTTTAAAGGATATACATGGTTGGCTTAAGGCTACTGTCAGATTTTCCACTAAAGTGAACTACAAACACTCACACAGTCAACAGCTATGTCTCAGGTGAGAAAAAGCAGATGACACCAAAGAGCAGAAGATATAGATCTGGTGTCACCGGCTTCTGTTTAGTTTCATCCACTAACTTTTATGGCCCGATTATTCTGCTCTATAATCTTCTCTCTACTGACCTGAATGGCTCATAATGAACTGACTTGTCTTAGACAAGTCTTTGAAATTGAGGAATTGATGTGGGATAAGACTCAAGGAATCAAGCCCTCCTTGGGTCCAGATCTAGAAACCATATCATAAATGTGACCCTTAGAAGTATTCATGCTTTAATTTGACTATACTTATAGCTTAAAAGAGTTTGGATCTCTTTCTCTGACATTTRAAGTTAATCAAATTTAGCCTGAAAGTGCCATGTCTGCTTTTATAATGGCTAAAATTCATCACTTCTTTTTCTACTATATTGCCATTTGATACATTTATTATTATTTAAATTATCATATTTCTTTGTATCATTCAAATCCTTGGTATAGGTCTGAAGAGAGAATATGCTCATACCTAATATTTTTTTTATTAGATCTAATCAAGGTGTTAATGATGAAGGTATATTCAGTATATCATTATATTCATTACCAATAGCACAAGATATAATAAAGAAAGGGTACTGAGTGTTTGGAGGGAATGGAGGGAAGAACAAATGGCACTGAAAGATTTTCTTTATTACTTGCAGAGGAAAAGAAAGTAAAGACCACCAAAGTGGAAGTAAAAGTTAAAAAGGAAGTGAAGGATGGAAAAGATGAAGCAAAGACGGCTGAGAAACTCAAGCATGCAGAGACTAAAATAACAGAAGTTGGGCTAATAAAGGCCAAACCAAAAGTTAAGGAGGAGAAAGCTCTTCAGACTGTAACTAAATCGGAAAAGAAAGGTAAACAAAACTCGGAGGAAACAGATGAAGATCTTAAAAAGGTAGTAGTAGGACAGAAGCAGAGAGAATGAAATTAAAGCTGACAAGGACCAAAGTCCACCTATGAAAAGTGCAATACAAATAAATTACAGATGACTCTCAGATCACTAAGTGGAATCTATCTCAATAACATAGAATATTCTAACTGTTTTTCATGGCTAAAAATCTATTTTCAGTTTGAATCCTTCTTTTATCAAGGACCAATGTCTCTTCAGATAAGACAGAATATTGATGAATTTTAYAGAATATTAATGCTAATGTTATTTGTGCAAATAAGTACTATCTAATGATCTGTTGGGAAATATGTTTTGTTTCTATGTCTGCATACTTCCTGCTTAACAATAACGAAACTAGCAGTGTATGAAAGGGAATGCGTCATTTGGATTGCATCAAACTGTCACGTTTTGTACGATACAAGGGAAATGTCTGATGCAATTTGATAAGATTAGCTTCCAAATTGCTGCTAAAGGAAAGAAATGTCATTTCCCCCAGAAAAGAAAGAAATCAAACACTGAAACAAGGAATCAACCTCAATGCCAAATGCAGATTGAACTCCACATTCCTGTCTGTAAGAATTGTCCCAGGTTATTCTGCTGTCTAACCGCACAGAATTTTTGATTTCTCTCATTTCCTTGTGGCTATTCCATGGAGTTAGGCACAGTTTTWTATATGAGTGAGGGCAGCAGAATCTGTCTTTCTGTAAGAATTGCCACCCTGCAGGCACAAGATTCTGACGTTAATAGCAGCCGCTCAGTGTTGCGTAGCCCTCCTATCTGATCCTTGCAGCTGAGAGCTGCAGATAAATCGTTACGCCTGAGTATCAAAGCAGCCATCTCTGCTTGGATGTCTGAATCTGCCCAGGCAGGTTCAGTCAGAATTTCATAGTCTGGACCTCTTAAGAGTTACCTAAATTATGTTTCTAAAAATGTGAAATGAGAAATTTTGAGACATAATCCCCTTTCTAACATGCAGTATTTTTTAACATTTATTTATATTCTAGTTACTTTTATTTTTTACAGGAAATACTGGAGGCTTTGGGACATAAAATGAAAGTAGAAACTTTCATTTTGATTGCTTTGACTAAGAGAAAAGTTCAGCCAACTTTTGGGCTGCTCTTGAGAGGTGCAAATCTCTATCCATTTCTGTTCGCTCTCACTAGGTTTGCAAGCACAGTGGGTTCACTCCATGCTGTGCCAAAAAAAGGGTCTCAAAAAGCAAAGGATTGCAGATGAAGCAATTTATTTCCTTAATGCAAAATCCTTGAAAGATTACAGAAATCAATAGAGAAGCTTTATTCTATTTCTTTTAACTGATAAGTATTAACAAAATTATCCATCTTAAAGTCAAATATTAACAGACCACTTTGCAAGTCTGCATTAGAGTGTGACCCCAGCCATGAAGAGCTGGAGCAGAGGAAGAAAGGAGCCTCTCCAGCTGCCTTCACCACCGGATATATGGCTGCACAAGCTCAGTGAAAACTGCCTTTCTGAGTTCTGTCATTACTTTTGCCATTCTAATTTGCTGCTGGACATRCAAAGAAAAAAATCTGTTCTGATCTGTTCTGTATTTCCAACCCACTGGGACCAAGGTGTACATCAAGCTGATATTGATATGCCAAGATTTCCTGATCCTGCAATACTTTTTTCTTGTTCAAGGAAGTCCTCCTGTTAATTTTTCTACAATAGTGTAAAGTAAATAACGATAATCACTTTGAGTGCTGTTATGATTTTCCTACTCTTTCATCATTCCTTGCGCAAGTTAATATTAAAAAGTATAGGTAATCTTCTGGGATAAATTTAATGAGTTCCTGTAGCCCAGAAAGACCTACAACTAGTTTTATCAATAAGCATTTCATCCCAAACTTTGACATGACTTGTTAGTATTCAGTTGAATATCTGTACTAGTATACATTTATAGGGTGAAAATAATAGTGTAAAATTCTTTTATTTTTTAACAAGAGAATTTTTTAAAAAATGAATTTTTAGCCATGAAGAGACATTTGGAAAATCATACCTATTTAAAATTTCTTAGGCTTTAATTTTTGCTGATTAGCATAATTCCAATGCTTCTCAATGGAATGTTACTATGCACCTTATTATTTCATATACACTTCAAATGCTATTTTTTTATCCAGAGTTTAACATTCTGCCTTTTTAATATATATATAAATTCCAGTTTCCAGGAGTTGAGTTACTAAAATATACTGTGGAGAGATTAACATATATATGTATATATATATATACACATATATATATAAAATATGTATATATACACACACATATATATGTATATATATTTCTCTAGGAGATCTTAAGAATGCAGCTTCTTACAAATTACATTGCTATAAAGAAATAGTGCATTTTAATGGCAGTTTGTATTCCTATGATTTAAAAAAATGGATTGTTTTAATATCAGTGAAATGTTGTGAACCCTCAGACCATGGGGRTCACGCAGAAGCCACACCAGGCCAGGGGGCAGACTTATGTCCTGTCCTTTGATTGTCCATATAGTTTATGCTGTTTGCTGTAATTTTGCCCCATGTCATTGAGCAGTTTCCTGTACAGTGCCCAAACACAGTTCTGGCTCTATTCCCAAAGGTCAGCATGGATGAAGCCAGCTTATTTTGGTAGGAAAGGGGTAAGGACTTTGTATAGGCTTTGTGGACAAGACCTGGGCCTTGCCATAAGCTCTATGGGCTAAGGAATTGCCCTTGTCTCATTTAACCTGTTAATACAGACCTAGCCTGACAGATTGCCTCACTGAGGCCTTCCTTACAGGTACAATAACAGCAGTGCAAACTCTTTTCTGACTCCAGTTTTCTTTTTCATTTCTTCCTTTTTTTTTTTTTTTTTATTTTTTTTTTCCAGCAAGCTAACACATATTATAGACTTATGACAGATCTTACAGCCAAATTCTTTAAATTCCTTAATGATGGAACACAAGACTACAGCCAACCAGAATGAAAATTCTGAATTCCCACACATGACTATAGAAACTGTTAAGAACAGTCACTGAAAGCTTCAAAAGCAATGTTTACAGTTATGTGCCTGTATATGTCTTGGCAAGTTTGACCCAAGTTTTACAATAGTGACTAGAGATCCTTTATCCTCGCCGCCTCAGTAACAGGCAAAAACTGTGTGGGCTCCTATGGGCAAGTAGAAACAAGTGATGTCTGCCAAGCTTGTAAATCCACTTTTAATTTCTACAATTCCATGACAAATCATTACTCCTCAGAGCTGTATTTCACAGGATCTTTTCATGGCATTCAGCATAAGAGAGTGGCATATCTATAAATGCTTCAGTATCAGCTAATACTGATTGATGCTCTAGAGAAATATATAATAAAACAAATAATACAATGAGTGTTATATACTTGGGAATATAATTTTGCATTTGCAAAATAATAAATGCATAAATGCAATGGTTACAAAATCTGCATAATTTTTCTTTGAAGTTAGAAAAGAAAACATTACTGACTGTGTACGTGGTAGGAGGTAGATGCTATGTGAAGTGGAGAGAAGGATGTAAGTTTTGTAGCCCAGGAGGTATGGGGCAGCAGCCTAAGACAGATGGATGAGTATGCTTGACTGAAGGTCTATTCATAACCAAATAGCTAACCAGGGTTGGCATTTTTTTATCAACATTAACTTTCAAATCTAATGTCCCTTGGATGACATATTTTTGTCTAGTTAGTGGAGAGTCCATATACCACTGCAATTATGTTGCACATGGGTTGCAACTGGTAACTTTTCTTCACGCTTCTCAGTGATAGAAGTTTTATGTGAGGTTTTCAACACTGCCTGTTTATAGAAGAAATCAATAGATAATGATCTGTGRTGAAATCAGAGTTACAATTAGATTYACGTGCTTTAATTTATGAATATTATATTTTTATATATATACATATATATTATATATATTTGTAAAGATTAGTTTCTGGAACATTATTTTGTAGTGAAATGATAACATCTGTTGGAAAATTTTGTTGCTACAGACATGTAAGTACACAGAGCTTTCCTTACTCCCATTTAATAAATGTATATATTAATTATACTGTTAAAAATATTAACAAAATATATTGATATAAAAGTTAAACCAATTTATCTATCAACTGCGTGAGAATATTTAAAATTAAGTTTCAAGGAAGAGAAACATCTCTTCCTTGAGCATCTACAGCCAGGTAGCAMTTTGCACAGCAGCTCTGCTAGGAGTCAGGATGTGCGCCAAAACCAAGGCCGCTCATTGCTGACTTGGGCCACAGTCTCCTCCCTGCAGATCCACAGGAATTGGGAGCTCGCATGCATCTGTAGCTCCAAAGATCTTAGCTAGGAGCTTGAATAATATCTGGACATTAAAATGTCATTTTCTGAACATGTGTGTTACTTTGAAGCTAGAAAAAATAAAACCTCTAAGTAAGTATGGCAATGATGTCCCAGAACATGTATTTGTATTGCAAAGCTTTATCATTACTGTTAAGTAGAAACAAAATTTAAATTTGCCTTCTTCATTACTCATTTTTTTCCTTTTTGCTCTGTTAGATCAATATGCATTCTGTCGCTATGTGATTGACATGTTTGCGCAAGGGGATTTTTATCCAGGTACTTTCCTACATCACTGAATTCTGTTCTAATATGCTGCTGCCTTCTTGAGAGTTTCTGCTCTTGTATGCATTGAAAGTGTGTTTTGTATTGTTGAAAGATCTCACAAATGCAACAAGCAGTGTGCAAATAGTTTTAATAAAGCATAAGAGCTAATGGCTGTATTATTAAAGCTTCTAATTTTCTGTCTACAAGCATGAATAAAATTAAGGTTATGTTGCAATAGAGTCAATGGAAGGCTTTAAAAACTGCTAAAGTATTCCAAGCTTTCTTTGACTGAGATGCAGGAAGAAGGTGTAAAAGCTTTTTTTTCTTTCCCCCAACAAATAGAAAATTTTAACCATACAATACTTAAAGAATAGAAGAACAAATATTGCTCTCAATATATAAAATCTTTTCACTAATATATCATTTTTTGCTTTATCTTCTTTCTTTCTGCATCTCCATGTGCATCTACTCACACACACTTAATTTCTATCCAAAAAAGAAACTAGAGCTATTGAGGATGATTGATCATTGACTCATAACATTGTCAGTTAAATCTACCCTGACCTTAATTAATTGACGTTCTTCTGAAACTGTGATACAAATCATCTAGTACCAGAAGATAGCAGAAGAGATATTATAGAGAGGATACAACCCTAGGAATGATAAGCAATGAAATTCATGAAAAAGTCAAGTATAGTATATTTAGAGACAAGCATCCTAAGCATTTTAAGCTTTGCTTTGACTTTTTTTTTTTTTATCCTCAAGAACTTCTGTGTTGATTTTCTTCTGAATTGATTGTTTTTTCCTATCTCTACTTCATAGTTTAGGTCCTTTCTTTAATTACACATATCCAATAAGAACTGGATAACCGTGCGAGTAGAACAAAAATTAATAATCTTCAGAATTTAGAGGAAGAGGATTTTACGCTTCTTGACCTCAATGTGTGAAACTGGAGAGTAATTCTCTAAGTAGTTTTCATCCAAAGAGAACAAATCTTTTCATTTCTAGGACATTTAAGGAAAGCACCACTAAATGGGTGGATTGGTCTTGTACTTTCCTTTTAAAAATACAATCCTTTATCAGTTGTGATTCACCAAGTTTCTAGTTTTGGGGGGTTTTTGTTTTGTTTTGTTTTCTGTGGATTCCACAGAGCAGTTCCATTAATAAACCAGAACATATAGGTGTTCAGAGCTCCTCCAGGTCTCCCTCTCACTTCTCCTGACACTTGCAAACAGTTCTGACACATCTCAGAGTCCTTGCCTCAGTCAGTTTGTTTGACATCCTTCTAAGGTAGAGTAGGCTTGATGTGGGAAGGCAGTTTTGRAAAAACTCTGTGTTTTGGACCTTTCTAGGCACTATGATATGGGAAGAATAATGAGGGGACAGTGAGACAGAGAGTAAAGAGAGATGGGGTGTTGAAAAGGAAATAAAAAGTGAGTTGAACTTTAGAAGATAAGAGAAATGTCTGTCAGCTCTTGCCTTGTGTTTGCCTTGAGTTATTTCAGTGTGCTATGAGAGACTCATGTTGAAAAATYATAGGTAAGCGTAACTAAATAAATGTTCAGTGGTTCCCGGAGGCTGGATGAACAACTGATATTTTAGCTCAAAGTCCCAGAAAATTGAAATAATTTCTGAAGGAGCTTAAATCATCTGATTACTAGGTGAAAAGAAGGCCATCCTAGCCTAAGGTCCACAAAAGTCTAACAGTAAATTGCCTGTAAATCAACTTTTGATTTCCTAAATAATGTTTTTATATTTGAAGCTAAATTTTGTAAATGGCTGTTATGCTCAAGCCTGAAATATATTGGTGAGAAGTGAAATAAAATGTTGTGGGCAAAACAAGCTTTAATCAATTCACAACTTGTGAAAAGCGATGTTCAAACATGCAGACCATGTGTCTGAGTAGAAATGCAAAGGCCAGATGTACTCAGCTCTATGTTCAAAAAATTATTGAGGAAAAGACTAGCAGATATTGCTTGGTTAATGTTTCTTGCTGTCTGTCTCAGAAAACATGCTTGTTTTGTAGCTGCCTTTGTGAACAGTATTAATTTTATTCATTTTCTTAAACAGATAGATGTGAAGAATATACCAGTGCACTAAGTATTTTTAATAATTCTATAATTTTAATAATTTTAATTCTAATAATTTTAATAATAACTTTAATCATTTTTAATAATTAGCTTTACAATCTGCTAATATTATCCCTCCATCAGATTATATATTTTATGGTAAACTATGTTGTCCTAACAAAGAGATCTGCATGCAGTCGAGCTAAGGAAATTTAATTACAATCATCCTGACACTGTAATACTTTCTTTGAATCACATTACTATCATTTGTGAAAGAAGAGAAAAAAAATACATTTTTTTTATCACAGAAAATTCTACYACATAGATGTGATAGCTATTTGCAGGATGTGTTTAATGTTTACACCAAGTATCTTGAGATTAGTGTGAGCAGTGTCCCACCAATTAAATTCCTTAGATCAAATACATAGATTCATAATATTAATAGCATTCAGCATTGTTATAAAGCGTTCATCATTTATTATTTGATATTAGTTTTGGAGTATCCATATTAATGAAAAATACATATTAATTACTGGCAAGATTGGATGATTTTAGATTTATATAAATTTTGCAAGACCCTCTAGCAAGTAGAACATTTAATATTTTATAGTCACCAAACAAATATATATGAATGAAACCCAGATTCTTGTATTTCATGTATTCAATATTTGTTCAAAATACATCAGTTTTACCTCTCTATAGCCATTTGACCACAAGTGGGCTCACAAGAGGGCAATTAATGTTTTTGTTTTGATTTTAGCAAAAGAGTTTGAAACAGTGKTCATTTGCCCAAAGTTTTATCAGGTTACTGGAGACTTAGCTTTAAAAAATGATTGAAAGTATGCACACTGTGTATGGCAAATTCCCAGAAGATAAAATTCTTGCTAATCTGCTTCACAAAGCAAGAGTTGGGTTCCTTTTTTTCTCTGCCCAGCATTAGTTCCTGGCAGCGAACAGTTTCATGCAGATCATCCTGCTATTCTGAGTAATTATATCAATATTAATTGACTTCTGAGCTTCTCTATTACTTTGTATGAAAAAAGAAAAGTATGAGGGGTTCACAGGCTTTTAGAGCATATATCAGTGGAGGTCTAGCCATAACCTCAAGTAAATTTCAATGAACAAGAAGTCTGTTTTATGAATTTTATGACTGCAACAGTGACCTCTTTGGATTCTTCTGGAAAGCTTTTAGAGATAAGCTTATTGAGCTCGGCAGAACGTTGAATAAAAATTAGCTTCTGATTTTACTTAATAATGCATAGAGCTTGAGAAAACCTTTGGCTTTCTCCCAAACATGCATGTGGCAAGTGACTATTTGCTAGAGAGTAAACAGTCATCTCTAGTTATATAAAAAATAGTTATCTTTTTTTCCAAAAGATAGACCTTCTGACCTGACTTATCATATCTTATGGATACTCAGCCATAAGTATGGGAAGTAGAGTCTCAATATCAACATATTCTTTTGTCTGATAAGAAAATACATCTTTTGGCTGACTGCAAACAAAAAAGGAATAAACAATTTTGCTGAAGTATTTTTCAACTTTTGTTTCTCAAACTGTAACACCTAAGGAAGAAGACTTGATTTTCAAAAGATGTTGAGATATATTTGTTCTAACTAACCCCTGTGTTATTCTATCAGGACACTAGGACAGACACTTTTGAAGTTTAACGGTCTTTCTGAAACAGAAGGCCACTGACTTTCTTTTTATGATTTCATGATAATGGTTTACTTCATGTCATTAATAACTATTTGATATTCCTTAATTGTGTTCTTATCCATATTTTTATTTTATATATGTAGGAGAAAAAGTTTAGTTTCATTTATATAACTTTATTTTTGCCTTAGACACTTTGAAATCCTTACTCTTGTAGAAGGGATTTCAGAGACTCTACGTGGCTGCTCCTTTAGCATGTAGCATATGCTTTTCTGAATCAACTGAACGTTGATGCTCTACTTTCCTCCCTTGATGCTATAGCCTTGTTTTACCACCATGCTCTCCTGCTCCCTCTGCATTTTTTACCAGATTGCTTTGCCAAGAAGAGTAGCAATGACGTTTCCTCATCTACCCTGGATAATTAAGGCGTTTTTTCAATAAAGGGCTTTTTTTTTTTTTGGAAACTGCCTAAAAAATGAATCCTTTTGTGTCTCCTTTTGCATGGTCACCTCAGCATATGTTTGTGCATGTTCCATATGGCTGAAATAAGATCAATATGTTTGGTCCCAGTGTGGCACTCATGTTTCCTACAGTCATACAGTATATTTGCAATCTAATTTTGTTTTCATTTGAATCACTTGGAAATTTGAGTACCTACTTTTTCTTCTTCTTTCTTCTTCTTTTTCTTCTTGTTCTTGTTTTCATTACACAACTTTTATTTCACAGTACCATCAACTCACTAATGGATGGTCCTTACAGTTACCTAAATTACTGGAGGTATAAATTAGGGATCACAAATTTGACATTAYTGTCAATTTGACATATTCAAAATCTTTGCAGTGAGGAATTCAGTTCCCCTGTGGAATTTGAACTGCTACATAACTGTCTCCAACAATGGCTGGATTGCAATGGGTTATGGCCATTCCTTTCTTTCATATGTTTATTGTGTATTTCCATGCCTGAGGCTAAATGCCAAAGTGATGTAGACAGCCTTGCTAAGCTTACATTGTTTTAAAAAAAATTTGCTCTGGAGAAACTCATCAAGATTGCTGACACTTTACACTGCAGGAATATCTCCTATACAGTCGACAAAGCAGTCATCCTACCTTCCAATTAAAAGAATCTTTGAAGATTTACCCTGTGACTATATGCTATAGTGACTATTTACCCTGTGACTATATGCATCAAAAATCAGTTTTATGAAAAATAAAAAATTCAAGAAAAAAATGCAGTCCATTTGGACTGCAGTCTTCCTGGTCCAAGAAGAAGACAACAGACTGAATGCTCTCAATTTCTACAATTTTCTTATAGGAATTGKCTCTTGATTTGCCATTTTTCAAGAGTTATTCAATGAAAGTGCAGAGATTATTCCTATTATAGAAATGTGGCCTGTGAATTCCAAGATAGTGTCAATATTTTACTTGCCATTTAATATATAAAAGGATTCTTGGAGATACTGGTAGCAAAATGTATTACCTTTTAAAGATCATGGAATTGTATTCTTGTATAAAATCTGAGAGCATTAAGGGCCTTATTTTGAAAGTAAGGATGTCCTGTGTGGACTGTAGAACAGCAGTTCAGTGCTTTTCCAATAGCAAATTTCTTTGCTGTTCCAATAGCAAATCTTTAAGTTCTTGAACTATTTTTAAGTATCACTCCTACCTGATTAAAAAATAGATTGTTATGAGTATACCAATGACAGGGCCTGATTTTCCATCTAGTTACATCAGAATTACGTGCAGACAACTTTGATACCAGTCTAGTTTCTCTGGGGATATATTTGAAGCAATGCAGTAAAAAAGCCAGGCATAATAAATTAAAAACAACACACTATTTGCATCTTGTTTGGTGAAATTCAGCATGAAAAATGTAGGCAAATTTATAGGGTTTCATGGTAGACAGAAAACTCCAGAGAGATTTTTTTTTTCTGCTGAAGAGGTGCTTTCTAATGCTGTTTGCTCAATAACTCTCTTCCCTAGAACAGAAAACAAGCAAATCAGCTGCTTTAGCAAAACATTAAATAGAGAGTACGAGAACTTTAAAACTTTTCCAGTTTTAATTTTTAAACAGGAAAAGATACCTAAGAACTAATCTGTCTTTTCCCTTTGAGAGCAGTCTATAAWCCCAAATTAGCAGAGATGCATCTGTATTCATCCTCAGAGCCAAGCAACTAATTGTGTATCAGATTATGAAAACATTGTTCATATGATGAAATACTTGTTGACATCTGTGCTTCCACTGATGATATAAATAGAGAAGATTTGAAGACTGGACATTTTACTCCTTTAGCAATATGCCAATAGARTTCAGAGTACTTTTAATGTAGTTTGAAAACAAAGAATAGGGTAATATTCAACTACATATCTGAGAAACTGAAAATTAAGTTTTAATCACTGAATAATCTATAACTAATTTATTAATGAGCAATTCTTGCAATAGTTYCAGCTGTCATTTGCAGTCTAAATGTTGCTTCTTTACATTTCTATTCAGTTATGTAACACTGTGTGAAAAAGCATTCAGTGATGTCATTTTAATTAGGCTCTCATCTAATGACAATGACTTGTCTCTCTCATCCAAAAAGCTGTGTCTGTTTGGTTAAACTCTGAGATGACATTGATCTCTTAATGGGGACATTATCAGCACACAATCATGACACTATCCCACAGAGGTGAAATAGCAATCCATTATTCCCTGTTTATATCATCCCGCCGTGAATTGGAGCCAGATGCTGTCATGCTAAGCTGCATCTGTCAACACTCTTGTGGCACTTCATTGTAACTTTGCCCAAAAATTTATAATGACTTTCACTGTCTCAGATGCTGCTACCCAGGGAATGCTTGGCATGCTGCTTCTGTAGAAAGCAACTATTTCTTTAATAGTTCACAACACGCCAACCTAAAGAGTTAACTTCAAATCAGAGGGCTAACTTTTACGTGTATGTGTATATGYACATATAAATCAGGAACAATCCTTGCTTTCAATGGAAAAAAACTATTCTAATCTCGGTAGRCATGCAGACTAGAGTAGGAGAAACATTATCACATTTTTATTAWTATTATTGTTATTGTTATTTATTATTATTTCATATTATAATAATATCATATAGATCCAGTAACCAAATTTCAAAAAGAAGGGCCATTTCAAAAGGTCCACAACTGAAGACTAAGAAAATTAGATGAACTGTACCTCATCGCTACATGACAGCCATTTTAGTCACAAAAGCAATGCTAGAAGGTTAAATCTGAGGTATAAAGAAGCCAAAAAATTGATGYAATAGGAAGCAAATCAAGTTTAATATTAAAAAGAAAAAAAATCAGACAATTACTTTGTAGCGTAATCATTATATTTAATGACTCATTGACATTTTTTCCAGTTAGAATTACTAATACAAATGCTGATGTTCTTTCAAGATGGTTAAAAAATCGAAGCACTCATCAAGACTTGGGATCATATTCAGAATTGAATTCAATATGAAAAATATCTGCAGACTAATTACAACTTAAGGAAAAAAAGCATTTTATCCATATTATTGAGGAAAAGTTGGCAAGAAAATAGAATAGAGATCTACAAAACTATAAGTTATGAACATCAACTTAGAAGAGCATAAGTTTCTTTCTTTAGAGCTCAGATGTATTCCAGCATGGAAAAATAATACAGTTCCCAAAAGAAAGAGCCCCATTTTCAAGCTTAGATTTATTAGGGGTTATATGCAACTGCAAAAGAGCCCAAAACAATGATTATGTATATTACTGACTTTACTGACAGTATCTTATTTGGAACACAAGCAGATTCAGTTATTTATGGGGACCAGACACAATTGCCAATAATATTGTCATTGTATTATAAACTAGTAAAAAAGACTGTCACAGAAGTCAGCTGTGTACAGTTCTGCCAGTCTTCAGCTGCTGGGATTCAAAACCAGTCGTGACAAGTTACTTGGCCAATAAGGACAACTAATTTATACAAAAGATTTCAGCCATTTGCAGCACTTAGAAAGATACTGTCCTGACCATTTCAATATTTGTCTCCTTCAGTCCTCTTTCAAATGTTTTAAGTGTTCCTGGACCACCTTACTAGCTAAAAGGCTTGACTAATTTATTTCACAGGTTGCAACATCTGCTCAGCAACATCTGCTCAGCAAATAGCATAGTCAGAAAGAGTTTAGGATTATCTGCATGAATCTGTGTATATGTAAATGTACTATATATGTACATGCACTGTGTATATTCCAACATACTTTATGTGTCTTCATTGCAACATACTTTAATTCTGGCGTATAATTCTGGAGAACAAGCTAAACCATGGAAGGATTTCAGTGTTCTAACACTGGGTATGTAGAATCCTTACTCAAGCACTTGTTAACCTAATGGTCTCTTCAGCCTCTAATCAAGTTCTTAAATTCTTTACACAGTGCCTGACACTGTCCATAAATGTAATCAAGGAATTGCTTAAGCCAACCAAGTGGGACATGCTTTAAGTCCTAACCACTGCAGGGAACTAGGCCCCCTGAAGTCTTGCAAGGAATCATCTGCCTTCTGTTACAAATAACAACTCTCAATTCTCTCCTTCAGTTAGTTGTAAAAGCCAGATAATACAGCCTTAGCATATATATTTCTAAAATTTAAGGTCAGCTAATGAATCTTTTATATTTACAATATATTACTGAAACGTCTTTAGGGAATTATCTTCACATGAGGAGTCTGTCAATGTAAATAAACAAGTTTCCTTAAAAAGGAAAATGTCTGKCATCAATGCCCAGATGTTTAAGGTGTCTTAAACATTTTTTTTATGCTGAAGCAACATGAAGAAGGAAAACTGTACACTGAAATGTTTCCAGTTTTCCTTTGGGTTTATTCAGAACTTCTTATTAACAAGGGAAAAACCTTGTCCTGACCCAGCAGGTCAAGGGAGATGATTCTGCCYGTCTACTCAGCTCTGGTGAGGCYGCACCTGGAGTACTGTGTGCAGTACTGGGCTCTCCAGTATAAAAGGGATGTGGAGCTCCTCGAGAGGGTCCAGCGGAGAGCAACTAAGATGATTAAGGGAATGGAACATCTCTCGTACGAGGAGAGACTGAGTGAGCAGGGCCTGTTTYCTCTGGAGAAGAGAAGGCTGAGAAGGGGTATGATTAACATGAAGGGAGAATGCAGGGAGGAAGGGGACAAGCTCTTCTCATTGGTGGCCAGCGATAGGAGAAGRGGAAWTGGGCATAAGCTGAAACACTGGAGGTTCCATCTCCTTCTCTGGAGGTCTTCAAAACCCGCCTGGATGCGACCCTGTGCCACATGCTGTAGGTGTGCCTGCTTGAGCAGGAAGGTTGGACTAGATGATCTYTAGAGGTCCCTTCCAACCTTGAATATTCTGTGATTCTGTGATTCTGTGAAAACAAATAGCTCAGTTACAGGACTGAGAGAAGTAACCTTCTTCACCTAAATACAGATTTTCTGTTGTGTCTGATGGCGAAGGATGAAGCTCAGTTTTAACCACATAAATGGTATCTGACCATCACACCATGCAGATAAGATGGGTAAGATGGAATCTACAAACACTTTGAAATGACAAGTCCTGTTTCCGTCTGGAAGTATTTCCAGTTTCACAGTAATTCTTCATCTCTTCTGTTGTGAGAACATGCAATTCAGAGGGCAGAAAAGTAGTTCCTTTTTAATTCTATTCTCTTAGTCCATGTATCTGCCCTGCCAAATGGGAGATCCTACTTACTGGCATATACCTAGAATGAATTCAGAATAATTTATTCTTTCTTCATCAGAAAGATGAAGATGTTTTTCCCTCTGATTCACCAGTATAAGAATTCTTTTACCTTTTTTTTAATTGTTTAATGACAAGTGAATACTTCCCTTCCRTGTGGAGGAAATTACTGGAGGGGATAAGCACACCATGCTACTAGGCAGAAATTACACAGTGAAAAATCATGCACGTCTCTTGATTTTTATTTAGTGGAATGTTTTGGGTGGCATCACCTTTATGTAGAGCTCCAAAAGGAGATGTTTACAATTCATTGCACCTCACTTAGGTATCCAGAAGTTAATTGCCTGTCTGTAACCTTTAGCTGTCTTTATAGCAAAAGGTATGAAATGGATGCCTCCAGAGGACATTTCTCATCCTAAAATGGATGCCTAAGATAGGAAAGAAGAATGACCCTTTGAAAGAACTCRTTTTTCTCCATTAACTATAAGTGGATCTCTAAGGTAATTTTTCTACATTTAGTTGTCTAAAAGTTAACTTGTGTGTCTAGGGCTAGGTGAGAAAGATCCTACGTACACACAAGAAGTATGTTAAAAATATTCAAGCAAGTACTATCTTCAAGCAAAGACTTAAAATACTAATCTCTGGTATGTAATTTCAAGTGAAATTATCCTGGATATCTGTTGGCCCTGCTGAGAAACCAGCAGAGCCACTCTGAATGGCATGAAAAGGTGAAGGACAACAATATTTGGGAAATGAGAAAGAGGGAAAAGGAGGAAATGTAAGGGGAAATAATCTCTCCAGTATTACTGTTTGTCTGTTTCTCTATTTCTCATTCTCTACTCATTTCCCTACTCAGTTCTGGTGAGGCCATATCTGGAGATACAGTGCAGTTCTGAGCTCCTCAGTATAAGAGGGACATGGAGTTTGTGGAGATGATTAAGGGACTGGAGCATCTATCGTATGAGGAAAGACTAAACAAGCTGGGCCTGTTTAGCCTGGAGAAGAGAAGGCTAAGAGAGGATCTTATAAATATGTACAAATACCTGAGGGGAGAATGTGACGAAGATGCGGCCAAACTCTTCTTGGTGGTGGCCAGAGACAGGACAAGGGGTAATGGGTATAAGGGTATAAATTAAAACACAGGAAGTTCCATCTCCATGGGAGGAACAAGTCCTTTCCTGTGCRGGTGACAGAGCCCTTGAACAAACTGCCCAGAGAGTTTGAGGCCTCTCCTTCTCTGGAGGCCTTCAAAACCTGCCCGGATGCCACTGTTCCCTGTGCTCAAGGTGTCCCTGCTGGAGCAGGGGATTTGGACTAGGTGATCACTAGACATCTCTTCCAACYTCAGCCATTCTGTGTTTCTGTGTGATTATTCCTGCCCTTTGCACAAAACAGTATTGTTTTCTGAAATTATTTCAGACTGACACAGTTCAGGCTATGTATATCATAATGCTGTAGAAGCAACAGATGCTAAGTGTTCCATCAAGCCTAATACCATATATATAACAATGTATATATAACACCATATATTACTTCTAGCCTTGAATTTCAAAAAAAATCAAAAAAGATACTGTCAGTATGTCATTGTCTTGTGAAACCCCAAAATATTATAGGCATGGCACTTTTAGAAGCTCCCTGAGTTTATTAATAACACAGGACCCAGCCTTCAGTGGTATTAGATGTTTAATGTCTACCTAATACTTCGCTGCCATTGATTTCAGTGAGAGTAGGCACAGGAGTTAGTAGCCAACACCTCTGAGCATTTGRGTCCTGTTTCTGGTATTTGATCTAATAAAATTTTTGAGATCTTTCCCAAATTGCATTATTGAAATCTGACTTCAGGAAAATGTTTACAGATACACTCTCTTAGGCAATTTTCTAATATAGACAAGACAGATAACATAATCATTTCTTTCYTATTTTATCATTTTGGCAAAAAGATTCACTTAGAGAGGTAAAAATCTTCCCAGCAAGCAATTCTGAAAGCAGAAATTCTTGGCTTGTGATCACAGCTATTTTGATTCAGTTGGACTTAAAGTAATTTCAGTATTAAATATATTCTACTATATCTAAGCATCTCTAAATGTGATGAGAGATTATCATCAATGTTGGTTGATTTTGATTATACCAGGTTGTCATTGTTTAGCCTGAGTTGGCACATGCCTTGAAGACAAGGTGAAGTTTTAACATTCCTGAAGTAATTGCTGGATAGCTTTTCTGACTTCAGTACTGAATGTTTCTGAGATATGCTTGAACTAATGACAGCTGAAATGATGCTATATACAGATAAACTCAAATACAAATATATCATGAATTAATGAGCAATCATTCCATGGCATAGCCWGTGTCTATTGCCTTTCATCATAACAGCTAATCAGTCCCCTCKATTATGTTTAGTTCTTGATAGCAAGTATTTAATTGTGCTGTTTTCTCTATTTTTGTTTTGTTTTGTTTTGTTTTCCTGTGGATAGTCTGGCTGTGTTTTGTATTGTGTTAAGTATACATCTATAGCAACTCCTGATATTCATGTTAATTTTACAAAGGATCAGTGTATATGATACTAATTCATTAAAGTTTATTTGGAGAGAGAGAGGGAAAGGCTGAATATGTCTTTTCATTTTTATAATCTGTTTTTAAAGTTCTCTTSAGTATACAGCAATAGCTATAATAATCTATCTTCTTCACACAGGAACCCATCATTTTCACTGTCCATGGTTTTTAGTTCTTTGATATCTAGCTTTAAATATTTCTAAATATTACATGTAGGATTATCTTTACCTGTTAAACATACATGATAAGTAATGGGAGGAAGTGGAGGCTGAATATAGAAGAGAGAACTAAATATCATATATATGACTACAGCACCATACAGAAGCAAACTCACACAGGCTGGTATTAATAAACTCGTTAATTGGTCAGACTGAGTGGAATTTACTTTGTAATGTACAGCTCAAGTATGGCACAAAGTCCTTCATGCAAGTAGTCACGACATAATCAAGTGCAATTCTAGAATGCTAGAAGCTTGATGTTTCATCTCAAATTTCTTTTAAGGTCAAGGAAGGCTGTGTGAATTTATGCCTTGAGAAGTGGGTCTGGAAAGGAACATTTTTCTGCTTACCAGAATTTTCTGTTAAAAAACTTCATTAAATAAAAATGTATGTATATATCTTGGAACATATACATACATGTGCTCATGGATGCACATACACATAGTGTATATCATATAGCTATATATGTGTAAACATATATGCAGAAATATATAGTGGAAAACAAGGGATGAACTCAAAACTCTGCATATTAAAAATAGAAGCCAATTTAATTGCTGCTGCATTCTACTTGGTTTCTTCAGAAGAGAAATGCAATCTTTCTCCCCTATTCTGTTCTAAAGAGAATTTAAATTATCAGTCTGCAACCATCCTTCCTACATCTTTACTGTTAACCTGCTAGCCTTTGCTTTTAGCATAATAGATGGATGGTCTCCAAAGGCTGTTAGGTAATTTATAATAAGCTCATTTCTGTTGTATGTTTTTAGGGAGCGGTGTCTCAATAATACGCATTATACTTAAGTTAGACTCTGCAAATGCTTCCAATGCTATCTGTACTACCTTTAATGATTCTGAGAGCAAAGTGAAACATATAGACAGATTTGACATTAATGAYATTTTCTCCCCCTCTTTTTTATTTAGGCATCATAATAGCATCTGGTCGATAGCCAATGTAACAGAATATGAAAATGAAACGGATTGGATTGCTACTGCTAATTGCTGAATGTAGTGTAACAATGTTTTTCCTTTGGTAATATTGACCTCATGCAACATTAGAGTTTCACTGTAGATTGGGCCTGATCCACTGAGTAAAGAGGCAGATTCTGAGTGTAATTGAAAATACGTGCTAGCTACTAGAATAGACATCCTTAAAAACCTTATTTTATTATCCATTAATTCCCTGTGCCATTGTCAAAATTGCCCAGGTCATTATGTTCCTATTTAAACTACTTCTTCCTTTGACATCATTTTGGTATCACTTTTAAGACTTGTGGACTACATGTAGATTAGTAAATCAAACTGAGTTATAACTATTCTCTGTGCCTGATATCTCCTGCCATGGAATGATCCACTTCCATTGCCCCTCCTCAAACTCAAAATGGTTTGGCTGAACCCTAGTGAGAAGACTGCCTGGTAAGAAGGGTTCCTGGCCTGTGCTAACTCTTGAACTGAGACAAATAATTGTTTGAGATAATGATAATTGCTCAAARCAGAGATATTCAAAAAATGTTATGGAATATATATGTCTGAATTCCAGAGACCAGGATCATTCCCTGGCACCAATTAATTTACTAGCCTACACAAACACATCATGTGTTGAGAATTGTTTGTTATTCAGAAATATAATGTTTGAGACATCTTCTTTTTGATTCATTCCTTCTCCCAAAATGAGTGTATGTATTATTCAAAATAATTACACAATTTCATCTTTTGGCCTTCAGCTATTGTTTCTTAATGCAAAAAAAAAAAAAATTCCTTATAGCTAGAGAAACCCTGCCTCAGAATAGTGACATTCAAATATCCGAAGACTGACAGCTAGCAATAAGAAGGGAGACTCATCTTAAACTTTAAGAAACTTGCATGTCAAAACTAGAAACCCAGCCAGAACAGCATGATCTCATTGAGATTTCAAATCACTGAAAGCACATTTGGCAGTCTTACCTCATTCTGCTCCATGACTTTTTTCCAGGCTTCATGAAATATTTGATTCAAATTTAGTTTTGATAACAAATGACTGTACAAAGAGTATGCTCACTTTATTTCGATTATTTCTACTGTGATGAGGAAAAAATGTCACATGTGAGAAAATCCAGATTTATCTGAAGAAATTTGTCTTTGAGAGACATGGTGCAAAATGTTGGTGCTGTCAGCCTGAAAGAGTCATGCTCTTCCAATAATCATTTATATGGCTGTGGGTGAGACACAAGGAAATGTACAGTCATAGGAAAGATGTCTCTATTTTCTGTGGTGACAGCATTTCTCCACATATGTAATTTGAATATGTTACCATCTACAATATCWTTAGTTGTTTTTTTTGTATGTATATATATATTTCTTTAATTCCATTATCTTTTGATAYACACAGGTAAATCTAGAGGCTTTTCCAGTTATGATTGCTGCAGGGAAAAAAAAATAAATGGACAGATTGGAATGGAAAGAAAACTCACATGCTTTGCTATTATCATAGCAAATTATTTTTTTCCTCAATGCTTTGAAAACATATTATTAAAAAGTGTAGAAAGATGATTCTTGGGTTAAGAAGATTAAGGTTATCAAGATATTTTTGTATACTTCTTATCATGCAATATAAATTCTAAAATATTTGCCTTATGTGTTCAAAAACCTATTTAGAAAGCATTTCTTTAACATATCTCAAGTRCTATTATGAACATTGATGACAGAAATTTCATGGAACTTGAGGACTGTAGCTTAGTTTTGATGAAATATTTATATTAACATGTAATTTCTTAAAGCTTCTACTCATCTTTGGATCATATTTCTTCCTTTCAGGCAATGGAGAAAGCTAGTCRTATCTTGACATGACATTTTTTTCATAGTGAGCTGGGTCCTGTGAGCTTTAAGAAAGTCAATATTTTTTACTTTAATTCAGTGTCCATCAGCTGTAATATGTCAAGTAGTTTCTTCCCATGTTGTACATGGAGGAGGTATTTGTATACCAAAAAAAAAAAAAAAAAA
>NW_020454350.1:1109778-1110964 GCF_003342845.1 Nothoprocta perdicaria | reverse complement strand
AAAATCATACATAACATGACTGCATGGACAGATTAGGCATAGAAATGTGTACAATATTCCAACTCTATGTCTTCTGGAGAAATCAAATTGTAATAAAAAATCAAGTCAGATCAACCATTTTAGTTTATCTCATAGCATAAAATTAATGACTATGTTTGAAATGAGAAGCAAGCAAATATGCAGGCTTTAAATTCCAATGCTCTGCTGTGACTGTATTTTTAAACCAGCAAGATAACTTTATGTCAAAAAATAATAGTGGTAATCTGGATAATGACTTTTCATGATTCATGGAGCAATCTGATCATCTACTGGTATAAAAATATCCTGCCTTTCTCTCATTTACATCATGGATATGTGTCCGACTGGCCCCTGCTGGAGTCAAGATAGTGGACTCCATTAATCCTAATGGTCTGATCTGCTGAGGCCAATTTCTCATTTCTATTTATGAGTTATCTGTGCTGCAAAAACCACTTGTGCTTTAAAACTTATAGGGAAAAGAAAAAGGCATAGAAGGGAAATTTGATTTAGGATATCCTCTTTAACATATTTTATCAAAAGAATGGATAAAATATTTATTCGGCTACTGTCCTTTGTATTCCCATCAAAGTGAATAGAGAGACATTTAATAACACATGGAAACATTAAAGAAGCTTTTTATCAGGGTGGATGGAAACCTGCACAGAACAAACATTCTGGCCTTAGGGAAAGTTTTTGATCTCTGAAGCCTAAGATTTTGGTGCTTAAAACACTCTCATATTGGATCATGTGGTCAATTTGCATGAAATAAATGATTTGCTTAAAACTTATAAAACTATAAAATAGAACTTGACAAGTCATTAGCAATAAATKGTATAGCACTGGGATTATACTGAATAACACTAGTGCATCATTAGAAAACTGCTATTACAGCAAAGAACAGAAAGATAATGGGGCCATCCTATGGTTTGACCTAGAGGTGCTAGATCTTTGCTCCTGCAACAGACACCACACTGCAGCCCAAATTATCGACCAGCCTCCTTCATTATCGATCTACTTAACATTCTCATCCACTTCTTTTTATCATCCTTCACACAAAGTAATTAGGCCAAGTTGTAAAATTTGTCACTTTTTCCATGTAGGGATAGGCACTCTAGTTCAGGGAAAAGCAAAGCAAAGTGAAGAGGAAAGGGGAAAGGGGAAAGGGGAA
>NW_020454350.1:1087971-1109608 GCF_003342845.1 Nothoprocta perdicaria | reverse complement strand
AAGGAAAGGAAAGGAAAGGAAAGGAAAGGAAAGGAAAGGAAAGGAAAGGAAAGGAAAGGAAAGGAAAGGAAAGGAAAGGAAAGGAAAGGAAAGGAGAGGAGAAAGGAGAGGAGAAAGGAGAAAGGAAAAATAAATTGAAGATCTGTTGTCCAGAATTTTAATCAAAATTAGAAGAAAGAAAAAGTTTATTTACCCGTTCTTCACCAATTTTCATATTACTTTTTTTTTTCATTCAGAACTAGGAAGGCAATTAGTGAAGTCCCTGTATTCTGAGAGACACTATGGTTATACAGCCTGTTCTGGATAGAAACAAATGGTTTTTGGCACCTCATTAGCTTGGTTTGCAATTTAAAGATGATTTTTTAAGATACAAAGTRTTTGGAAAATCATGGCTAGACAGCTGGATTCCTAAAGTTTGCCTACCATTCATTTCAATCTCATATGCTAAAATCATTCTGTGATGAAATACCCAGCTGTGGTTATTGCCAAGACAAGAAAAATGTGTCAGCCCTGAGATTTTTAACATTTGTTGCATAGTACCTTCAGTGCCTTAATTTTTTCAATGTGTCAACATTTCGTCAGTGAGTCAGGCTTATGAGTCAAGTTTAGGCATGTTCCATGTGTGGTTTTTATACAAATTASTTGAAGAACTAAACTGTATGCTTGCAAATTGTTTGCCTGTGATCACACATCTGCTGATGAGATGCAATAACTTTAAGACCATGGAGCTCAAAATCCACTATTCTCTTCAAGACGATGCTTTCCGCATGCATAATATGTGAGTATACGTATCTTTGTAAAATGGGAGGGGTGAGTATGATGCTGCAGTTTCCAAGGTTCATTTCTCTTCCATCACCAAGCATGAGACATGGCTTTGATTTTCTGGTGTGAAGCTGGAGATGAGACCTAAGAGCATGATGGCATGCGGAGGCTGGTGTGGTGAATGTATGTCGGTGCATATGACATATGACTGCATCAGTATCACATGTAACTGACTAATTTTGTTTCACAGGACACAGAACAAATCATGCTTTCCAAGCTGTCTTGGACAGTACATGCTAGCTGATAAAAACAAATGCCAAAGGAAGAAATTAAAAGAAAATAAGGGACTGTAAACAAGTATTATAAATCAGAAAAGACATAAGTAATATAAGAGAGTGAAAGATCTGGTCACTAATGTTTGTGCAAATGAAGTGAAAAGTATTTTAATAAAGCATGGAGTCTACACATAGACTTACCCAGTACTGAAAGTCCCAATTCTGTACTATGAGTACTTTTCAATACTAAGAAAGAGTAGAGGTATTTCGGTCAGCAGTTGGGATCAGAAGTTAGTCAGTATTTACAGTGCATAACTTACTTGGTATTGGAAAATTAAGAATAATCCTTGAGGATAAAAAGAGTAGTATTTTT
Source organism: Nothoprocta perdicaria (assembly GCF_003342845.1). Classification (NCBI taxonomy): domain Eukaryota; kingdom Metazoa; phylum Chordata; class Aves; order Tinamiformes; family Tinamidae; genus Nothoprocta; species Nothoprocta perdicaria. The sequence goes on along the minus strand of NW_020454350.1, from coordinate 1,108,198 downwards.
ACCATTTTTACCAGTGTTTCAGAAATTCATAATAAGTGGACTTACGGGAACAAATGAAGATCATATGCCTGACAGAAAATAAATATACTTTTACTGGAGAAGAGGCATTGTAAATATATAACCTTATTATTACAGTATTATTCTTCTGAGGTTTTTATTCTAATGAAGAAAAATAGAACTGTGAGAATTTCAGTACACGCTTGAGTCACTTGTTTTTCATTGATTYAAAATGTGTCTCTTAGAAATAAATTACTGTGTTGAGAAATGCAATTTCTTCCTATGATGTCTGGAAGATAATAACTTTTATGCACAATGTCATATTTTAAACATAAACAATTCTGATGAGAACTCAATCTGCTAGTGAATCTGCTAGTGAATAGACCTGAATCTGTTAGCGAATTCATTTTCCATGCTTCTTAACCTCTAGACTCACGTGCAGAACATAAGGAAATGGTATCACCTCGTCTTCTTCTGGAACATAGTCCAAAGAAGAAGCCAGCAAGTATTGAAGGCAAGTTTGAGTCTTTGCTAATTTATTGGCTTTTGCTTGTGAGCTTGCCTGTCTGTTCTGTTTGGCTTTGCTTATAAATGCAACAAACGTATTACGAAACTGATCAAATAATTGGGCCTGGGTTGTGCCTGGTACAAGCACATGCACATGATGAGACCTACGTATTCCTTCTAGTGGTACCACAGATGGCTCAAGGGATTTCCTGTATGAAATAAATTGTGGAATTGAGACCCAATCTGTAAAATAAAGTGATTTGAAAAGTACCCAGCCATAAATCGCCATCCAAATGTACAGGATAATAAGCATTATCCTCTTAATTTACTAGGCATTGCTCTCTCATTTATTGTTATTTTGCTGTGTTTCTATTTTCTACAATAATGAAGATAATATTTCTAGTGCTACATTTACTAACTCTATTTCTATTGTTAAAACGATTGAAAATAAAATGCATAGTCAAATGCTACTATAAGAAGATTAAAACATAAAACCCTTCAATTGAATTATATTTTTACTATCTAATCATTTCAGTAAAATGATTGAAATATGCATTTTGAGCCCACAAATTTTAAATATTCATTTAAATTGGACTTTGTCCATGTCTTCAAAAATACTACTGTAATATACATTACTGGTCTCTACAACATACATATTTAATAATACAAAACTTATGAATCTTGTTATATAATTATACACCAGATTATAYACAATACTCTGAAGTCACTGAATTCCACCATGGCACCTGCTGGTCTGCCTCACAGAGGTCCTAGTTCTGTGTTATACAGATTGCAGTTGCAATATAAGGCAAAAACAGATGGGATGCTGAACAAAAGCCACAAGACTTGTGTGCATATGAAAATGCAAAGCTAGAGAGGGATTTTGACAGTATCTATGACTGAAACAAAGAGCTAAATTGAATAGATATTACTGTAATGTGGTGCTTATTGTGAATCAAAATASCTGGACAAAAGAAGTTAAGTCCTTAAAGAAGTCCTATTATCTCTTTGTCTCAAATATTWTTGCAAGAGTAAACATCTATAGTTATTGTGCCACAATAGAATATTTAAATAGATTTACACTCGTGCCTATTTGAGGGAAAGGTTTGAACCCTGCTTGTAAGTGAATAAAAAAGGTTCCTGCAATGTTAAGGACTATTATCTCCCAATTAAATGTAATGGAAGAAAAGACATAATAGAAGAAGGCTGCTACATTTGCTGAGTGATAAACCTAATCTTTAAATATAACTGTTACACAACATGAACTAGCATCAAATTAACATTAAATTCTTGATTTCCAAAATCATAAGGAGCATGCAATTACTGCAATTGCACATGGAAATGAGTATTTATGACCAGTTACACATTTTTGTGTTTCATTAGCTCATTTATGCATGCAATTGCAGTAATTGTGAATGTAAATTAGACACCCATTTGGCAAATCAAATTGGGGTACAGATTATCTGCTCAAAATCGTGCAACTGAATTCCCTGTAAGGCTGAAGACCAATCACCAGAACAGAATACCATTCATTCAAGGGTTTTAGAGGAAACAATGAAGGAATCACTAGAAAAATGCTGCTGTGAGAAATTTTATGTTGCACTAGGCTAGACACCACATTGCCTTTAGGAACTTTAAACCCCAAAACCTTCACTTCAGCCCTGGCAAAAAAAAATAATTAAGTAATTTATAAAAATATTTGGCGAAATATACAAGGTAGAAAGAGTATTAAGAACAGAAATTTAAATCTCTGACACATCTGAAGAGACATCAATCTATGACTTCTTAATCTATCTCACTTTCTGAGTGGGATATTACTGTATATGATTCAACAGGAGAAGAGAGAGTTTGAAACAAAGGATTCTTTTTATCTTAAATATAGATAAAGATAGTATAATAAATTCTCATAATAGTGAACAAGTACAAGCATTTGTTARTTGCTCAATGTACTTTATATAACATGGAATGATTGGCTTAGCCTTTGAAAAACAACCAACTCTTAAAAAAAAAAAGATGAAAATGTTGAAAGTAACAGAGCACATTTATGAAAAGAATTTATCTAGCAAAATAGTCAATCTTTTCACTTTTTATTGGCTGCTATCAGCATTTATATGGCTTTCTATCTACTCTCTAAATGTCACTAAGTCAGAAAGCCAAAAGTTTAAATAGAGATGTTTTCCCTTTTGTTCAGTTTTGACGCTGACTTCTTAGGCAATCTTGAATCAGTCTATTTCTGTGCACTGCTGTGGACTATTTAGTGGCWGCACCTACCAAGTGCCTCTATGATCTGATACTTTCAAACAAAAGCTTTTCATGGCTGATAACCAGTGCCACGCATAAAAGACTCGTGAATTCACTCTGCTATAGAGAAACAGGATATGTATTAAATCTCAACCTTTCTCTGAATGTCATTGTCATTCTCTCTTCCTTCACTTCCATGGTAAGCCTTTTGGAAATTGACTGATGAAGTAAGGTATATCTAAAATGTATACTATATTCTGTTTGAATATAATCAAATGTATTCAAGTACATRCATGTGAATTAAAAGTTAGATGTCTTCTGGCACGAAAGCAAGATAATTTGTACTCCTATAGTCAGAAGAGAAAATTCAGATCGTTGCACTTCTATTTCACGGCTATTTTGAAGAGTGGCTCTGTCTTGAGATCCTATGCTCAAAGCACAAAGACGAGTTTGAAGTTTCAAGTCACAAATAAAAAGGAAAAGCAAAATAGACAAACAAAAAATCCAATAACAATAAAAAAAAAAGTGAAGAAGGAAAGAGAATTTGTGAACAGAAGGATATTGATATATATTTCAACATGTGTTCCAAGCTTCAAAACGTTGTTTGGCAAACTGTGAAGTAAAATACCCTGTTTTAAATCCTTTTCCTTATTTTTTTTCCTTTTCTGGATGTTTCACAAGGATTTGGAAGTAGGCTGTGATTTGAGCAGATCTATTTTCCATGGCTCTCTGAACTCTGATTTTAATATGCACCTCCTTCAACTTCTCTCTTCCCCATACCTTTTATCTCTCTCTTTCCTAGACTTTGTTATCTACTGACATGCTAAGGCTTTTTACAGTGTACAGYTGGTGGTCTGTGAACCTGTTTGCTCAGGTCTTGTCTTTTATGCTCAGCTCACAAGCTTTTCTGCTTCTTCCCTTTCCCTGTTTAGCTGGGAAGGACTTTCCCTTCTGATGCTCCCTGACATGACAGGGTAATCTCTAAGGAGGAATCTGTGGTCAGACAAGAAATGTAGAAGCAAAGTGTTTTAAAAGACTAAAGCTTTCTACTAATTGTTGCAGAATGTCATGTCTGTGCTTTTGCCCAGGATTAGTACACACTTGTGTGAGGCCTGTTAGAGGAAGGCTTCCTAACGCCCACTACCTATGATCTCAGACAGACATAACCTCTGTACCACAGAAATACTTTGAACAGCATTGTATCCAAATATGAATTTTCAAAGTTATACTGCCCTAGAAACCCATATCTGAGTGACAGAGCATTTATCACAGAATAGTGATCCACCAAGCTACTCTGGTTTGTTAATGGATCATGAAGGTCTATGGAAATTCACCCAGGTGTAACTGAAGCATACTGGTTGTTATCTGCAGTCTTGCCAGTATTTATGATACCAAATGAGGTAAAAAAAAAAAGAAAAAATTTAAATCTTGTAAATGTCTGTGAAGCATCTTTGAGGGACAAAAATCAAAGGAAAAAAAAGGAAAAATGCAACTTTTGCTAGCCACTGATTGAATGCTCAAGTTACAGATTTTGTAGAATACAGTAAATTGGATTACTATGAAATAGTTTTCTTTAACTTCATTCAAAACTCCTGTGGAGGCTAAATTGGCATTGCAACTGAAAACTATGTCTAGCTTCTATGCTGTACAGAACCCTGACTATCTTACTATCTTAAAAAGAAATTCTGTTCTAGACCTCAGTTCATGAATATAGCATTAGGGGACATAACCAAGAGTAGCTAAATTGCTAAAGCCAATATAAATTTTGACAAAGCTTCCCCGATGTTTAGAAGTATAAATATAGTATATTTATACTTATAATATATAGTATAGAAGTATATATAGAAATATATATAGAAACTATATAGAAATATAGTATAGAAGTATATATATATACATTTACACAAAAGTATAAAGTGAATCTTGTGCAAATCAATTTGCCTTTATACTACCTAAACAGTTTTTCCTTCTGTATATGGATTGTTTCAAAAAACATTTATTTGTCTTTTGTCTATAAAATATTTATCCTTAAAAGAATCTTTCTAATGCAATGCAGTGATTCAAAAATTAAAATTTAGATTTTAAAATATTTATTAAAATAATTTAAAAATTGAATTTTGTTCTTTTGACCAAATTTACAACATTTCTAATAATTCTGCAAGTATAAATAGGATGAAAATCTATGCTATGATACACTTTAATTCAAATATGAATATAAAACAAAGAGAAAAATGCTTCTGTTGGAAATATAATACACTGTAATGTGTGTTAACCTAGCTTGTCACAGGAAACAGCAGGTTGCTAAAATAGGATTCTGTATATATAGCATTAAAATAAGGCTTTAAGGGAAATGTGGGACCTATATCTCTGTGAGTCTCTACTAAAGACAATAAAACCTTTGAAACCATATGCACAAGATTTCAAGTGATTTATTCAATGATTTAAATTAATGTTTAAGCAGTAAACTCCAGTGATTTAGCTATGATGAAGAAAAGCCTAAATCTTCACTGTTTCAGAAAGCCCTTGACATTTTACTTAATGACATGAGCTTTCTCTGTACTACTTTTATTCTAGTGATGAGACAGGAAAAATTAAACTGCAATTAGGAAAGAGAACACTTACTAGAATGCAGCAAACTGATTAAAAATGTAAAGCTATATACATTTTGATTAGACATAATGAAATATTTTCTCATTGTTATTTTAATTATTCCAATTTACAATATCAGGATCTATATTAAAAATACCAATACTCTATATTAAAAATACCAATATCTACCCAAGAAAACAAAAGCAACTTACTTTAAAAAATATTTAAGAGTGTTTTTTTAAAATTATTGTAAGTAAGCAATAGCCTTTTGTATACAATACACCTGTGAAAGGAAAAGGCTTGGACTAATTTCTGTGGGTTTTAATATGTGAAGATTCCTTTTTCTTTGGAAAGATGAGGAGACCCTCACAGAAGTTCTGTATAGCCCTTTTCCTAAACGCCTGACATTCCTGCTCAAAAACACGCCACTCTTGCTGCAAAGTATTCTCAAAAACATGCAAAGCATCATTGAAATTGTTCCCAGCACCGGCAACATAATCAGTGCTGCCATTGATTCCTGTTGCCTAGTGAATCAGAATTTCAGCCACGAAGAGGGAAAATGCTAACCGTCTGCCCTAGCTGTGTTGCTTTGGATCTTGCAGAGAAAGGTTGTGCCATAGTCAAGGTTCCCCTAGAAATTTAACTTATTATCACAATCAAATTTGCGTCTTTGCCATTCACTATAGTCCAATGGAGGATCAGTTGCTGGTAATATCACAGAGGGATACCAACTCTTTTTTTCTTTTCAGATGCTTATTCTGGCTTTATTATACTTGTATTTTTATTCCTTTGCTACCACAGCATTTAGTGAGGGCAACCATAGACCCCATGATATTAGTCAAGAATAGGAAGTCAAGTCAAGTCTAGGAAGAAAGAAGAAACACTCATGTTGGTCACATGAAAAGACAAGGAATTTCAGGCTAGTGTTATTTGTATGCTTTCTACACTCCTAGAAAATACCTCCATGAAACAGTCTTCAAGGCTGCCAGGTAGTCTCTTATTGGGATTTGAAAACAGATCCAGCTTCAAAAAGCAAATCCAGTCTGTAGTGATTCCTTAGAAATCAGCCTTCACTACATCTTCAGTGACCTATATGCCCCATTAGTCTTTCTTTGGCTTATTCTGAGGAAGAAAAATATATTGTGTTAATTTGCCGAAATGAATAGGTATGGCTTAAAAAAAGGGTGCTTAATTTTGGCCTAAGCATTCCCTTGTATGCTTTGTGTGTGTGTGTGTGTGTGTGTGTGTGTGTGTGTGTGATAAAAAAATAGAAGCAATTCTAAGAACCTTAGATTAATTCTATTAAGTTTTTTTGTCCCTTATTGACTTTTTGAATAATTTGTTCTAGATAAGACAGAAGTATTTTTCATTAAAATAGCAAATTGAACCAACAAGGACTCTCTTACTCAAGAGAGGGATTTTTCAAAAAGATAGACGAGGTCCATTTTAGATTTAGATTTAGATTTAGATTTTTTTTTTTGAGTTTCCTTTACATTCAAGTTAGTAGAAATACTACCTTTAATTTCTTTTAAATACTTTTAAATGATTGTAACTCTAATAGAGCCTTATAGTTTAAAAGTGTTTGAAAATGACTGGAAGTCAGTGTGAAACTGAGTAGTCTTATGTCATTATCCACCCTAAGCACAATGCAAAAATGAAAGAGATACCATCAAAAAGAAAAAAATAATTAAGCATTTAAAATTTAGAAGGAAATCCAGGTCCCACTGAAATCAGTGCTAAATCTCTCATTAAGTTCATCTGGGACAGGATTTCAGTCACCTGTAAAATAAAGAAACAATAATAATCTTCAAAACAGATAAGGAAATCCAGCTTTAGAATGTAACTTTGGTATTTGGAATGACCTTCTTAAATTACAATTTTGAGAGCTTAAGGTAAACAAAGATGCTTGCAGAAAAACAGAATGAAGGTTTACCTATTGAGTTCAATCTGAAATATAGCTTCTCAGAGGTTGGAAAATGTAAATTAGCTTTTGTTTCGTTCTGTTCTGTATGCGTGCGAGTATGCATTCATCTCTGTTGTTCCTCATTTCTGCCAGGACCAGAATTAGTAGGCAGTAAAAGCTATTGCAGTAATTCACAAAGCCATGCAATATCAAAAGTCTCTCACAAGGGCTTTTCTCCTGAGATTTCCTGACAACAGGGTTTTAGATAAATGCAGATAAGCCTTATATAAGTATCTGAACTTTAGGAGGCTTATCTGAACCAAAACATCTCCAAACTTCTGACATTCAGCACTGCTATGTGTATACGAAAAACTAATATATATGCCTCCCCACAACTCAGCATCACAGGATCTATTTCATTACCTTCCTTACCTCTGTTTCTCTGGTGGAATGGGGTGAGCCAACAAGTTCTTTCATTCACTATTCATGTAGGTGCCTTGGACATCTTGGAAGATATGTAGAAGAACCTCTCAACACAACTTCCTTTTCCAGACATCCAGCATTGTCCCCGTGACATTGTGCCTAATAAATCAAGCACATGCCTAAATTTAGACTCTCCTCGGTCATGGCACAGGAGCACTCTGTTCTACCAAGCCTGTTTTCACGTGCTGCATTGTTAGCGTTTTTCTATTATCTCCCCTTCCCCTGTTGCCCCAGAGTTAGTTGACAGCCCATGACAATACACAAAGACACTGTGAGAGCTGTTAAAGTAATTCAGTTTAAAACAACTCTTTTATTGGTTGCTGTTGAATCTCACCTGGATTTTCATCAGTGTCCTCAGTCCCTCACCGTGCCTTATTCAGAAAAAAATAAATGTGTCCTTTTTTTATTTGTTTTGTTCTGCTTTAGGGCTCTCTGCTTCAGTTATTTCTCAAGTAAACTATTCCATGCAATTCTTTTCTCAGGAAAAAAGATCATCCCATTTGGTAGCAGATTACTCTTCATATATATCAGTTTTCTCTTTGTTCTACATAAAGTCCCACTTTTTCACATTCTGCTAAATAYTTATTGAACACAAAGTCCATTGCTTGACTTTGAGATTGATTCTCTTATTTTGTACTCTGCCATATGGTTATATCCATAATCTTTTTGCAAATTTTGAAGGCAGTATAATGGTTTGAGTATCTTTTATACCCTGTACATAAAGAGGCGGTTCAAGACTAGTGCTCTTGGAAAAACAATAACACCAACTACAATAATAAATAACATAATCAATAACAACAACAATGAATTTTTCTATAGTCAATTGGACTTCAATTACATATTACAATCAACCCTGAACTGTCAAAACATCTTGTGTTCCTTTGTGTAGTCCAGTGCTAGTGCATATAATGATCTTTCCTTAGACAGCTAAGCTACAGATGTTTGCATCCCTACTGCTGTTTCTAGCTCAAGAAATAAGCACTTTAGATTAGCAGATGGGGCTAATAATTTTATAGTGCCAAAGACTTGGTTAAGCTACTAATTATTTATTTATTTGTTCGCCTATCAATTGAGCTTTGTATATACCTATACTAAAATCATTGGATTTAATATTTCAGAAATTATATTTTTTGCTGGTGTTAAATATGCACTCTAAAATACTACAATTTAAATGTGGAAAAAAGTATCTGAATCCAAATTGAGGAGAAGTATATTTATTCAAGACATATCTCTTCTTGTGTCCTCCATCTACCAAGTGTATCAGTTTAATTTACATGAACTTACGTCAGTAGTAGTTGGAAGGGATATCAGTGAGACTAGATTCAGCTGAGATTTATACAGAAACCCAGAGTTAATATGTTGCAATGGACAATGCTAATGGGACAGAGGGGCCACAGTTCTTTAACACTTTTCTATATTCATCCCTTACAAAACTCATGAAGAMTATAACTCACTTTAGGCTCCCTTGGCACTTTTGGAGTACTACAACTATAGAACTTCATGAAAAAAAATTATGATATTTGAATTACTTGCTGAAATTATTTAGCAATGGAACTGATGCATGTATTCTGTATTTTCCTTGTACTTTTAACCTGCAGTTAGTACAGATAAGAGCAGACGTGAAACGGTTTGAGTAGGTTTCAACAGGGAGTATGAGGCATAAAACATTGGRAAAACCACTGTATAAAACACAGACAAGGGTTTTCTGCTTCATTTTGTCAAGACGACATAAGGGGACAATAAACAAAAATCTTTAAAACAAGAAATAAATGCAAAGCAACACAATCATTCTAAACATTAAGCAATTCTGTCAGAAAATCTAGAAGTAGTATAGCTCAAAGACACCTTGAATATTGGCAAATATTTCCTTCATGAGAGGCAAAGTTTTATTTATGGAACTACTCTGTACAGACTAGAATTTGTATATTCTGTAAAGAAATCTATTTTTCTATCAAGCATACAACTATTTTGTTTATTTTTGTTTCAGAAAACAAGCTATCTTGCATTTCCCTATTTGTGTATATTTTTTTTCATGCCCAAGTCTGTGGTAGTTAGGGAAGTGAAAAGTTTCATCTTTCTTCATATTAATCTCTTTGTATTAATTTATGCAAAGGATAATAATGTATTTGCTGCTTGGATCTGCTTCAGGAAATATTTCTGTATGTTGAAGTAAAGAAAAAAACCCTCTCACTTAAAGGCTCATGCGCTTGTGCCGTTTGGTGCAGTAATACAAATTAGCTTTATATCCATATTCATACAGTAAATCATCACACAAAGGAAACTACATTTCATCAAAATCGAAAGCCATGCATGACAACCTGAAGATGATAAACTTGGCTCTTTTTGGAAGAGTATTTAAAAAAGCATTTAGTTTAGCTATTATTATACTATCATCAAATTGGAGATTAATTTCCTAAAAGGAAACAATAAGAATTATAGCTTTCTTTCCTGTATACTGAACTCTCAATTTTGTAATTAATAATATTAATAGAATAAGTAACTAAATCTTTATAGGCTTTGTAAATAAAGGAAAAACACTATTCTTATTTCTATTGTTGTCCAGTGAACTGACAAAATAGAGGCCAATATTCTTAAAAGAATGAGTCATGTTCTTTTATAGAAGATTGTTTAACTATAGTCCTCCATGAATAACAGATATCCTATAATGACAGTTTCAAAGGTTCAATTCATAAAAAAGCATTGTAAAGGGATATTATATATGCAGGCTTTTCATGGTTTTCTGCACTTACTCCCAACTATCACTTGCAAGTTTTGCCATCATTAAGTCTGATTTTATAAAAGAAGMACTTACTCAAGCAGAGCAGGTTCAGGCTACTTAATCACCACAATAAACCTTTAGTTACACCAGGTTAGCAGGCATAATTTCTGGAGTAAGTGCTTACTTAAATAATTACCCAGTGCACATACTGTTTCCAGTTTTATCCATAGCTCCACATGCAGTTTACTAGCCACAGCTTAGAAATACATTTCAAGTTATAAGATATATTTCTGAACTCATAATAGTCAACTCCTAAATCAATGACAGGTTTATCTAATCTAAAGTCTATTATAGCTAGCCAAGTATTCCCATGCCAGACCTGTATGTATGACTCAGCTGAATTTCTATTTCCTTCCGTAGAAACAGAAGAGGAAAAGAAGGTGGCTCACGTAAAGAAGGCGACCATTGAAACCAAGAAGAAAGGTATGTTTTGGAAAAACTTCTTATTGGCCTCATTCAGCTTTTATTCTTGTGAGTGGCTCAAACACCATTGCTATTTATATATATCAGTCCTGTGTTTTTGGCTCTGTRCTGTCCTCCCTTCCTTCCTTACTCACTGTTTATAGTCCACCAGCCTGTATGTTACTAATTTTCCAGTCTCTGATGTCTTCAGTGTCTGATGGATTCCAAGGTCTTCTCCTTCCATTTGGTGGATGTCCATGGGCTTGTTATACTATTTTAATAGAGTCTACATGGATAGCAGGACATAGTAATATTGCCATAGGCAAAACTCATGGGAAGTATCAGACAGTACATGGTGTTCCATTTTCTCAGTATGGGAATTTTTTTTGCGGGGGATAAATTCAAAATTGAAATTTGCAGAGATTTATTGAGAGGCCCTGACATCCATCTAGATAACATTTTGGATCATTCATTCCCAGGAAGCATTTAAAATCCACTAAGGGCTTTGCTTTCATGGGAAAATATTTATATCATTCATTATTTATTAATGATCTCATTGCTACTTCAGCTTAAGCTAAAAGGTGCCACATTCATGCACTGATGACTTTGGCCTAGCCTTTGATGAATTATTAAGGGTCCAAATCATCCATAGTTGATGCATACTGATTAATTTTCATTTCAGTTGATTGCTCTGTGGCTAGTAGGGTGCAAGTGCTATAAGGGAATAATCTGAACTAAACTCCCAAATAAGTCACAATTTTTTCAGCATGTGCCCACCAGGGCTTGGCTGACTGCATATTTGAGTGTATGATTCACAGTTCCAGCATATCAAATGACTTTCTTTAATTAAATCCTAGAAGAAGAAGGAAAAAAAGAGAAAGCTCATGAGAAGAMAGCTGTCCCTGAAATTAAAAAAGCAGGTAAGAAACTGAAGTCTCTTTCTGCAGTAAATATCTGACTACTTAGTATAGACACTTTCAGGTTTTTACAATTGACATAAGGGTGTGTGTAAGTCATTATTGTATAAGATTCCAAGCTTGGCACACACATGTATATACATATAAATAAAAATTAAAAGTAAATTAAAGTAAGTAAATTAATTAAGTAAATTAAAAATAATGCTACCAATTGTCCTGAACCTAATTAATTGTGTTTCATACTAGCGAGCATAAAAACAATATATTCTTTTAAATAAGTCTTGAAATTACCATTTCGGTCTTATCCAAAACACATTTTTTTCCACCTGTCAATTGTTTCAATACATCTGCAAGTATGATTAATACACAATAACATAGTTCAAGTAGGTGGCTCTTACAATTCATGAAACTGAGTCTCATATGAATTGGAGAGAAACAAAATAGTCAGTCTAGCAGTTTGGTCATCACCTTAATGCCTATAGCAGCTGGTTCTGCATGCTGCTTTGCCRGAGACTTTCTAAATAAGATTCTGCATGTCACTAAGTACTCAGACCAGCCTTTCTTTAAATTAGAGTAATGCCTAAATCCATAGAGAAAGGTTTAAAATAGGATTGAAAGATTCAGGGCTGTAGTTGYTATGTCCTCATGATAAGTCTCATGCTATTTTATCTAATTATTCAAATCTGCAGCATTATATCAAAAGCTAAAAGGATATATAGCCGATTGTTTACCAACATGGTGGATTATATATGCAAATCTGAATATGAAACAGACTTCTTTGCTATTGAATGATACATGGTCTACATAAGCTTTCCTATCCAAATGTTTATGGATGAAAAGAAAAATTTTAAATTATGCTTGATACAATATAAAACTACACAGGATGACACAAATATACCTTGGTATACTTCTGGTGCCCTATTTCAGTATGTTTTCCTCTATTATTGTTAGGAATAGTCCATGGTGCAAGGGAAGGGAATACTCCTTCCAAGTTAAGATTGCATATTTACAAGTATAAACACAGATTTTAAAAGAAAATAAGCCAACACTTCATATATCTAATTTTATTCTGTTTTTAAGCCTGTATTTCATTTGAGGATACAGAATTTTAAAAGATTACATTTTATGGCATAGATGCAGCATAACATTATTAATATGTTCATCTTCACAAGCTGCTGCTAAATCCAGTGAGTCATCCTATCAATGCTAGAAAGATACAAATTAGGCAAACCGAGAAATCCGCACATTTCTGTCCCTTTTATTAGCTCTGTAGGTTGCTGCATTTTGAAGAGTTTACTAGCCTTTGTGCAAGAGGATGGTAATCCATAATATATTCTGGCTACACATGTTGCTGTTATTCCTCATTCAGCTTGTTCTTTGAATGCATGTGTACTTTCTAGCTTTGATTGGCAGCACCTATTGTTATCCCTAAAAGGTTTTAAGCCTGAAATAATTGCCATATTTGATCATCAGAATAGTAGTGCATAGCCCAGTTTTGAAATGAGGCCACCTCAGTGTCTGATAGTATTTGCATGCTTCGGGCAGATAGAGCAAATGAACCTCAGAGAGCTTGAATCAGCAACACAGATAGGCATCCAAAACAGAGTGTAGGAACAGCTTCCAATTTCTTCTCAGTTTTTTCTTATTAAAAGTATAGGCAGTAGCCAATGCATTAAATAYAAGCTCTTCACCCTGGTTTTCAAATCGCTGCATTACCTCTGTAAGTCTCCAAGTTTGTGTCTCATTTTGCTTCCCATCAACCTCCCAAATCCTTGGAGCTGAGGGATGGGCATCCAACTTCAACCCCTCCTTACTTGTCTCCGTGCTTGAGAGGGCTGCTCTCTGCCAGGTACCCCAGTCCTGCGGCGCTTCTTCATCCTTATGGAAACCTTMCAACAAGACTCACATCTGACTCAAAGCCCCTCAACCAGGCTTCTCCCAAAATGAATATTTGTGTGTACAGGAGACTGTCAGATGCAAAAGAGAGAGATTATGAGGTGCACTGTAAGCAGTAGGTGATCATAACAGCTTTAAAATAATTCTGTCAGAGCAATTCTTTCAGTTATGCCTCTCCATTTCTCTCTGTCCAACAAGGACTTCTCTGTCACTTCACTGCAAAACTGAGTATTTGCTGATTACTGTTTTAGATTAGCCCTATTGTCCATGATACAATTTTATCTCTAGTGTTACTAGAGTGGAGTTCTTTATTGCTCTCCATTAACTGTGTCTCTTTGATGCATTTGTTTATTTGCATGCCAGCTCGCTATTTCTCAGCTCCTCTATTTTTCCTCTTCCTCTCTCTCTTTCTTTCAGCTGAGGAGAAGCAAGAGTTATCTAAWGCAAAATGCTTTCAGTCTTCAGCAGAGAATGAACTGAAGGAGTCTTAATTAGCTTTTAAAAATGCATTGTAGATAAAAACACATTAATCCTGTGACCTTCAGCTAGTACAAAAACACCATGTTAATTGTTCTGAAAAATAGATAATTCCATTGTTACAAACTCAGAAGTTTGGCTTAAACAAACATAATTGTCAGACACAAGGGCCTGGTACAAATGCACTTGAAAYGTTTTACAAAAGTCTATTCAGTGCTCTTCTAGGTGAAGAGACATTTGGAGACTACATCTTCAAATACTCCAAATACTTGGGAAGGGACTTCATGAGCCCAGAGTGACAGGCATTAGCCAGGGTTTTCTAGAGTGGGCAGTGGTTTGAATCATCTTAATTCGGAGTTGTACACCCTGCAATCTAAGAATAGGATTTTCTTTTGAAAGTTTCAGCATAGAGCCTCAAGCAAAAACATGSGGCTTTCAGCGGGTTTTCTTAGGCAGGGGTAGCCCCAGGGGTAGTAAATGTGACCTGTAACTTTTGCGAAAGCCCAAAGTGTCACAGACTGTTACTGCACAACTATTGCTGTGATGCTGATGAATATCACAGGCAGGAAAATGCCTACAAAAGAGAGATCTCTCTCTCTCTCTCTCATTCTTCTTATGTTCTTAAAAGGTAAGATTATAAAACATAGTTCTGTTAGCATGGTCAGACTAGGGTTTATTTCTTATTGGAAATAAAACTTCATTTTGGGGATATTAGTGTTTTCAGGTATTCTTAGTTTGTTTGCAAGGTGTCTCTTAATGCTCTTTAAATCTCAACGTTCCAAAACATCTCTGCTCCTTCCTCTATCAGCATTCCCAAAAAATCATAGTATTCACCATCAATCTTTGTCTTTAWATCTGATTGCTGCAAATGCCTTTCCCACTTCATTTTAGTTCTAACAACAAATAGCATAGGTAATAAATGAGCTTTAAAAGCACTGAAATGTCAGCCTGGATCATCACACCATTTACTAACTGAAGCACTGCTCAGCTGTCAAAGATGATTTGCCTTCCTGTTATTGCTGCATAATTTCAATTAGTAAGTAACAAAAATACCTAGATCTTGTGCAACATCTTTGATAGTAAATCCTAGAAAATATGTACAAGRGGAAGTCAGTGCCTTTCCCCCATTTTCCACATATGAATAGTCAAATATAGAATTCCTCACTCAGACCAGTTGCCCACTGGGCAGAAAATACATATTTTCTGAGGCCTAAACCTACATTAGCTTGATTAAAGATCCCAAACATGCATAGTCCCAGAAACCTGGGACATCAGCCAGTGCAATTGATGCTCATGACAAAAAATGTACTGATCCCCTGGGCAGATGTCCAAGAGTGCCTGGACTCTGACTCTTGGCGACAAATGTTTTACAGGTATCAGAGTCCACTGCGTCCCTGCACAGTTCTGCTTAGTGGGCAGAAAACGAGTTTTTGGTGTGCAGACTTACTCATCCCAGATCACTGAGCATGATCCAACCTTGTTATTACTCTATTGRTACGTTTATGCTCCCAATAAGGCAAAGGTTCTCATGTGAGCCCCTGTGTGAATCATGGAGATGTGTGGTGCTGTGGATGCATCCCTAACACATGGCGCGGTATCATGTGTTTCACACCAAGGAGTGTTAGCAGGAAAGAAGGGTGGCAATTTATCCCTAGCTACCAAAGTAAACTGTTGCCTCCTGAATAGGAGAAGACTCTGTGGTCTTAAAGTTACAGGTCTTGAGGTACTTCTAATGATGCYGCTGCAGCATGCAAGGGATCCTGTTCTTCAGTCAGGCAAAAATAAACTGAAAGTTCGTCTCAGATGAAAACATTGAAAACATTACCTTGTGACTGCCACAGTACTAGGTTATGCCTCCCACCTTATTACCCAGTGAGATCATGAAGCTGAAAGGAAAGTCTGTGTTAGGCAGAATACACTCAGGGTAATCAGAAAAGAGCAAATGACCTCCCAGTTTGTTTGTTTGTTTGTTTGTTTGTTTATTGCATTGATTGCCCACACATGCATGGTCACCAACTGTACTTTATTTTAAAGGCCAGTTAGTACTTGCAAAAAGACAATGATTTAATAGAAAGTGGAGAGAAAAGGTCATTTTATACTCCAACAGTATGTTCTTTGTTTATATGCTCTATGCAGAGAAAAAGACAAATTCCTCCGATTATTTTTAAATTCCTCATCTGAAAAACAAAACCAACAAAAATCCATTTAATTTTGTGACTTCCTTGACTCGGCTTTGCCCTTGTATTCTTTATGCAGCATTTGATTACGATAAGAGAACAAGCAGTGACACCTGCTGGCCAGTTGCCTTTTCTTTCATTCTGTCTGGTTTTTGTTCTGTTCTTCGCTTTCAAATCTGGTTATTTAAGAGAGAAGAAATTATATGCCCATTTTTAAATTTCCTCTGGCTCCTTATGCTATTGCAGTCATGGCTGGAAAGATAACGCCTTCCAAATACTATTCTGAGGAAAAGCATTTTGGAGAGATGATGCTTTCTACTTTAAAACAAACAAATAATAATAAAAAAAAAAAGACAGAAGAAAAAGAAAAAGAAAAAGAAAAAGAAAAAGAAAAAGAAAAAGAAAAAGAAAAAGAAAAAGAAAAAGAAAAAGAANGAAAAAGAAAAAGAAAAAGAAAAAGAAAAAGAAAAAGAAAAAGAAAAAGAAAAAGAAAAAGAAAAAGAAAAAGAAAAAGAAAAAGAAAAAGAAAAGGAAAAAGAAAGCATGCTTGGCCTGGAATTACTTTCAAGTAACCATTGCTTGAAATGCTTTGAATGGATCCAGCTGCAAAGAATTGAATTCTTTGATCTGTGACACAATGTTGATCCCAGATTTTTAGGATAGGAAAATGGGTGGTAATTGTGCATACTTGTAGGAAGACTTTTCAGCCGTCTTTGAGGATCAGTGCAGTGGAGACACCACGCACAGATGTTCAGGTCAACTCTTCTGGAGTATTCTTTGAGTTAGGAAATGGTGCTGTCAGGTCTCCTGGCCTGGCCAATGCCACGTATCTCATTTTCTCTAATGCTACAGATGGACATGATACATATCAGCAGATRAAACAGTCAAAGACACTCTTGGATGAACCCCAATCATCACCTCTTCAAGGGCCAGTGGGATGCAGAGGCCGTCTCAATCAAGGCTGCTTTGCAAGGGCAAAATGGAGAGGTATATTAGAGACATAGAAAGCCCAAGATGCTTTTGAGAGTGGCTGGCCCATGTAAAGAAACTAAGAGATGTTTGTTCATGGGTTTTATTGTGACTTATTAAACAAAGTATGAGGAAAATGTATAAAGATCAGTGAAGGTTCAGTGAGATGTAAGTGATGACATTGTAGATTGTATGGACCTTTTTTTAGAAGAGACGTTACTGCATGTAGAAGGAAGGGGTTTGGTGGGATAGACTGCTGTGTCATTTCTTTGCTTTATTTTTTAAGAAAACATGGCTTTATTTCTGGCTAGGTTTAGACAAGTTGGAAGAGAGATGAGTGCAAAAATTAAGTAACAAACAATAAGCAATGAAGTGTGTTCTGATTCTTATGCAGGTAAAATGAATGTATAAGTGCAATGGTTAAGGGAGTAGAGTGTATAATGATGTTAGAATGAACTTAAAGCAAATCATGATTACAATCAGATACAGCAATGCACACAAAAAAAAAGTCAAGGTATGGACCTTTGCCGCGATTGAGAGACGGGACATAGCTTGATGCAAGCAAAGTGTCGATTTTATTGTTGTTACACACACGTTTATATAGATCWGAAGGTAGCGTGTCTTACGCGGATTGGGTGCTTCTTCAAATCAGGCTTGATTGGTTAAATGCAAAAGCAGCTACAAACAGATTATAAAAGGTACTGAGTAACAAACTAAGTCTTATGTATAAACCTAAGACAGACTAAGTTTATCTACAACCTTGAAACAATACTTCCTTTGATCAGGATAATCCAGCCTCATCTTATCCTTCCCAGGGAAACAATACTCCCTTCTACAGCTCCCTTTGTTCAGGATGATCCAGCCTTATCTTGTCCTTACCATGGCTTGTGGCCGACAAGTTACAGCATGTCTTGCTCCAACAGCAGCGCTATACTTGAGGCCCTGTCAGGGTTGGTCAAGTCCTGGCCCACAGACCTTAACATTGAATCTTCCTTCTTACTTACCAGTAGTATCTATTGGAAAGTAGTATTGTTTAGCTTAGCCATTCATCCACTTGGCACCCGTGCTAGGCTTACTGTGTATTTGTCCAACTTGCATAAAAGAAGATGCTAGCTCTAGTTTCATATAGTTTCATATTAGCAATTATTTCAATTATTATCATTATATGAATTAATGCCCATAACCAAACGCTATCAAAACATCTGTTTTTCCAACTGGCTTATTGAAGCTTCATATTTCAATTCATGTCATGAGCAAGTTTGTACTTGTACTCTCAGGCCTTTTTTTCCTTTTTTTTTTTTTTTTCTTCTTTCCTCTTTCCTACTCTTCTCCTTTGTGTTATTTGGATGTTACTTGCTGATTCCTGGCATTTTTGCATTAGTAGAGGTACATGTCAAACTCCCAGAATTGACTGTACTTACTAATCACAGAAATGCTGGATTAAGACTCCTGCATAGGTACCAGCAGGTGATGTTATTCACTGCTCTTTCTATTACACAGGCAGGGGTTTCATAGTATCTCTTGACTTAGTTAACAATTTCCTGCTTGTGGGGTTTTGTACAACAAAATCCAAGAAGTGGAGATGGAAATGACCTGCTAGGTCATCTAATCCTTCCCCTCTGGCAGGGCAGGATAATTCCTTAAAGAATATCTTCAAGTGTTTTATCCAGTTTAGTTTTAAATGTCGGAAGTAACTAGGCCTCCATCATTTCCCACAGAAGATTATTCTACAACCTAATAGATCTCACAGTTAAGAAGTATTTCATTCCAGTCTGTCTAAATTTTCCCTTGCTTAATTTTATCCTATTACTCAAGAGTTATATTCTCTTGTGACACCCAAACATAGTCTCTCTGGCTGCCTTTTGGCTGCCTTGCCCAATTTTCTACTGTCTTGTGTATTGTATTGCTGTTTACATGTACATCTTCAAAGTAGTTTCAAACTGACAAGGTAAATGGCAAGCTGAGGCTGATAATTTTTCATTTATGAAAATTCTCATTCACATGAAATAAATCTAGTAACAGGAAAGCGGGCGATGGCCACAYATCACCTTTATATAAAGCACATGATGGTGAGGCTGGAATGTGAATATAGTCATGGTGGTCAAATTGGAGGAAGCACAGAAAAAAAAATGGCATTTACAAAAGGAGAATGTACCTCATAGTGACAGATTTTAAGAGTTCTATTTATCCCTTCAAAACGAGGTGACTGTTATACTGGATACTAAGTACCTTCACAAAGCAAGTAAATAAATAAATAAAAATTGGCTACTGCAGCTCTCTTTAATCTAGTAGGAAGCATTTAACAATAATGAATGACTGAGAGCCAAAGCTAACTGAATCCAGCCTGAAAATGAGGTGCATGTTCCCAACACCAAGAATGATAAACTAACACTGTGCAGGGTTGGATATTGCTTTCCTTGATGTCTGCAGAAGGGGATTGTTTACCTAATGGAAAATACACATCAGCTGACAAAGTGCCTAGTGGAAATGCAGGAGCCTCTGACAACAAAGTGTCAAACTYGATAATCTCATGGTGTATTCTAGCCTTGAGCATTGTGGATGTACACCTTCAGAGGGGCACATCAGCAAAGGCAGAATGCAGTGTAAAGTCAGCTCCTCGGAGAGAAGCTTCAGGTTTATTGGAAGAACAGAAATTCCTTTCTTGTTTTATTTTCCTCTACCTAGGTGTTCGATCTTCCATGGGAGATAAAATAAAAGAGTCTGCTTTACTAATTGATGCTTTCAAATTCATCAGAAGGCAGATATGGCTACACAGTAAAAATCAGATTTCATCTTTCCATACAGATAAAAATATGTCTATTTTTATGTTATATACATATGTCTATGTATATAAAAGCAGGATAACAGCAAGGTGCAGTACAAAAAAAAA
>NW_020454350.1:1064368-1087955 GCF_003342845.1 Nothoprocta perdicaria | reverse complement strand
AAAAAAAAAAAAAAAAAAAAGAACAGATAAAACAAACAAACAAAAAGCATAATAGAGAGGCAAACACAGAAGAAAAGCGATTCCCATAGCCTCTGTGTGCCTCGTAAGGTATTAAGGGATTCTCCTACTGAAACAAGACAGAAGGCATCTCAAATGGTATGTTATGTCCCACTCTGAAATCTTCAAAACACTTAATGAGTTTTGAATCCCCAGTTCCACCTCCAGGAGCAACTGGGGTGGGTATTCAAAGATACTTAGGTGTGTAAAGCAGCATGGCACTGGTGGGATTCACAGATGTGTCAGACAGGCATGTAACTTCCACGGATTTTCCATGAGCATTGGGTTCCTAAACATGTCTTCTGCTTTTGAAAATAGCACAGAGGCTGTAAGGTCACTGTGATGTTTCTGAAAATATCATCCCCTTTTGCCCAGGGAAAAGATTGTTCAGCTGGGAATGGTAACACTGTTTTATACCAACGGTAAACACCTACACCCTTCCAGGACACAGAGCTCAGTGCTCAAAAACTGCAAGTGCTGTGAAATGTAAGAAGACGAGTGGTCAAAAATAAGCATTTCCTGTCTTCCCATTTGTCTCTTTTACCTTGCATTACTCAACRCTGGAATTGATTGTGGAGGACTGTGAGAGCAAGGACTGGTCTCTTTCATCTAGTAAGAAATCAGCTTTAGAGGAAATTCTACTTCTCTTCACTCCYTCTCCCTCCTCCATGTATTGGGCAAAGAAAGCTCTAGAAGAGAAGGAAATGAATGCTCACTGTCTGAGGAGCCTGCTCTGTCCCTGGAATATAAGCAGAAGATGAAAAATGTTGAAGGGCCTTTCAGTGGCACAACCTTTGCTAACTCTTGTGAGAGCTGAAAGCTTTCAAGGCTATGCTGAGTATTGCTCAGCCCAGACGTGTTGCATTGCTTTCATTCTTTTCCATCTTTGATCACAACAGAGCAGAGAATGATGAGAGAAGGGAAAACGGTGGTAAGACCCCGCTGGCAAAGAATTAGAAATGCCAGCCCTTTAATAATAAAGAGAAAAGGAAGGAGACTTGCACTTGTAGCATAAATTCACTTTTTTGATAAGCTGACATGAGAATCAACCTCGAGCAAAGCAGAATAGTTATTTTACTGTCTGACAGTCAMTCTCTTCTGAGCTTGCATTGACAGAGTGCCAGTTTCCCTTTTTTGAAGAAAGACAATATTAGAAATAATCAAGCTTGAATGTGGTACATGCTCAATATAAAGACCACACAGGTAATCAAATAATCATTTTGCATTTGGTCTCTCAGTTATGTAGAATGAAGTACCTGCACTGTGATAGCAGCTGGGTGGCATAGCTTTAATTAAAGAATCTAATTTATTGCATCAACAGTGTTTATGTTGGTCTGGGGGATTAATGTAGTGTTTATTTTTCCAGTCACATCTACAAGTAACAGGATTAGAATATGCCTATGCCTCAAACAAAGCAAAGTTAATCTTTTTAATGAAGAAAAACACTTCTGTTCCCTCAAAATAAGATGTACATCTGAATCAGCAGACCTGATAGTTAAAATAATTATTCTATGCAAAATATCCATGCACAGACCCATCAGTCAAATTGTAATGATATACCAGGCAGTGCTATCTATTTTCTGTTGTCACTCAATGGAAAAGCTGGAAGCTTGACCTAGATCTGAATAAAGTCAGTGAAAATCTTTAGTATTTTCARTTAGGCCAATGCTTTCCAATAAGGTGTCTCCTGGACACCTTTCTCACAGGAAGGTTCATAGAGGTATTCTTGATTCATATAAGTGCATCCTTTACACTTTATTCTCAGTTATGTTTGTTTAACCTTGCAGTAAATGTTCCCAAGGGCCATGCTTGTTCTCTTGATCTGTTTCTCAAGAAGCAGAGCTGATTTTGTGGCCGTATTATATGTAACTTTCAGACACTAGGTCAGATGAAATATTATTGAGTGATTAGGATAATAGAACAGGCAGATGTTCTTCAGAGGAAGAGTCATACGTAGCTGTGGCTATAAGCATATTGATTTTTAGCTTGATTGCAGTAGGTTCTGTGTGAGGTTGCTTTTTTCATAGATTTTGCTTCACTTTCAAGATTGTAATTAAAGTACTGTATGTCACCTATAAAGACGAATAGATGAATGTTGCATTATTCAAGATTTCCATTTTCCTCAAATGGGCATGCTGCCTCTATCCTTGTTCTGAAGAACAAAAAAAAACTTCACGCTAGTGAAAACATTTACAGATGCCATCTGTATATCTGCCTGTCCAACAAAAAGGAAATTATCAAAATGTGTTGATCAATACATAAAAAAGACATATTATGTCTATCATAATAAAGCTTAATTAAATGTCAGTTTAACAATGCCTAATCCGACTCTAAAAAAGTAATCCACTTGCAAATAATTCAAAAAGTATTGGTTCCTATTTTTCTTAAGAGAAATGCACAGAGACTCGATCTCCAGACTTTTCTTAAGAAAAAGTTAAAAATGATGAAGAAAGTTTTCAAATGTAATTACATATCCATTAACTCAATGACATTATGGAAGATTATTTCAGGAAAAGATCTGGTTCTTAAATTTTAGGAATTAAAGTTATTGCCTACATTTGCCATACAAAAAAAAAAGGGCTTACTAAACATCTTCTGTTGTTTGTTGTAGTTAGAGTTACCCCCTTTATATGGATGATGGTCTAATATCATGCTCCAGAGTTTGGGTTTTTTTGAGCTATTCCTGGTGAATACAGAAGGCAAAGGAACATTTTTCCACCTGCTGCGTGGTAGGGGAGACTGAATCCAATCCATTTCAACAATTTCAAAGTAGAACGGAGTAATCACTAATTAATGAAACCATGAGTCACTGCTACAGCTGAAATTGGTCATTCCAAAAGCACAGCCTGTTTCTTACTATAACTGAATCATTTATTTGCTCATATCTTTCTTTACTTTTTTTTTTTTTTTGATTCCTTTGAAGAAACTTTTTTTCCTGATCTTGGGAAATCTACTTGAGGTAGCACCTAGTATTTCAGTATTTCAGTCATACACGCAGCAGCACAACATTTGAGAAAGCTCCCTGGACTTTAGGCTGTCTCTGATACTGAGCTGCTTGGGGATTTCCAGTTCTATGTGGCCACTCATAATATAGAGCTCATTTGGAAATGGGGACTAATATGGTGGTTGGGGGGACAGTGCTTTGGAAGCAACACACACAATGGCTGGAACAGAAAGGGTCTTGGAAGCACTAAAGAAGTAGGGGATGATCAAAAGTCAGTTTGTTGACTCCTTCTAGGGTATCAAATACCCTGCTTTTTCCCTATTCCCTTGATATGGTAGATATGGCTAAAGCCTTTGAATGCAATCTCAAAGAAAGGTGTTGCTCTTAGCAAAAGGAGAAAAAAAATCACTGTTCCTTGAAACTTACTTGAAAGCGATTGTTTTTAAGTGAAATATTCATTTTTATTTATATGCTAAAATATCGGAGACAATGTGCAGTAAAAACAATCCCTGCCATAGAGATTTGCAAACTAAACTTTAAATAATCTGTTAAAATTTTATACAAGTACCATCGCCAATTTTCTACTATATTAAGCAACAAAAGCATGTTCCCTTTTCACAGTTCTAAACCCTTTAACCCCTTTATGTCGCACATTAGTTATCAGCACCATCAGGAGATTGTTTCTCATAATCTAGTCCCCTGTTCCTTGAGGAAACTTGATTTCACCTTACTGAAGCTCTGCTTTCTCACAGTTTGAACCAGCAGTAGTGAGCCCATGTTCATTCCTCCCTCACTTCTTACCCTAGTGGCTCAGGAGTTTTAAACAGAAAACTTGAAGTCTGGGCTTCAAGAGTAACTGGACTCTGGCAATAAATTTTAGTGAGCATTTACACAGCAGGAAGAATAATCATTGCATATATTACTACAAATACTTATATCTTATTTTATTTTTGAAGCAGCAATTAGTTCCAGATAGATCCTCCTAGACCCACCTTAGATCCTAGAATTTCTTCAAACTGGTTTACAAAGGACTGGAAGAAAAGGTTTTTGTGGATATTTGGATAGTAAGTAGACCCGAGTTATTCCCAAAGTTATTTAAACTACTCTGAGTGTTTAYAGCTATCACCAATAGGCATCAAGAAATAGCTCTGTAGCAGCTGTGGTGCAGCCCTTTGMTTTTTGTTGTGGCTGATTCTGGCCTCACTGTTATCATGAGCTGCCTTTCTCCTGATCACCAAGAAACAGTCTTTGAAAGATGCAAGGGCAGTTTCTGTCAGTAGCCGTCGTGGAGCATATGGCAGTTTYAGCTCAGTGATTAAGACAGGCAATAGAAACAAGTGCTGGTCCAAACACAAAATTTTCCATGTGAGAAAAATATATTGCTGAAGAGCTTTTTCTATGCCAATATTGAATTTTAGGGTTTTGCATGGTAATAAGGGAAATCTCACATTAGTGACTGAAAGGAGCCTTGCTAGATTTTGAATAGCCTGAAAAGAAGAAACAATATTGTTTTAATACTCTGTGATATGAAATTTTGAAAAAATCTTTATTGTAAACTGGAGACATAAATATATGTTTTATAAAATGGGCATTAGCATAGAAAGTACAGGCAATCTGATAAATGCTTCTTTACTAGGCATCTACGGCTTAGTCTTGATTGAAATAAAAAAAAAAAAATACTCCCCAGAACTCTGTGATGTGGTAAGATTATGGTAACTTTATTAATGCCATGAAACAACATAAAATTAACAGAAATAACACAAATTAGAAAGTAACCGAGTACAAGTTTTAAAGGAAAGTTCACAATTAAACACTACTCTTAGGTGTCAAAATTCTTGTCTGACTGGAATATTAGTTGGAATGATTAACTTTTTAAGGAAAATGTTATGGGAAAAAAAAGAACTCCAAATAAATACATAAGTACTAGACCAAAATATATTTCAGTAGAAGGTTTGAAAATGCATACTTAATTATCATATATTTTATAAGRATTCATTCTTAACTTCATAACACTCAGCTATCTAGGGTGTCTTACTCTTTTACCACTGTAAATCMCATTAACTGCAAATCTTGGTACTTAATAAATTGTTTTTAAATTCTGGTACATCTGCCAGCTTGAGAGCACACTGTACTGAGACTGGTCTCTTAGCGACTTTAATTATGTTTTTCACTCACWTGATGGAAATTCTCAGCCATTATATGCCACCTGCTATCATTTTTATTTCCCCTCCTTTGAACCCTTGCTCAGGGCAGCAAAGGGAACATTAGCTTTTCTGCTTATAAGATGCATTGTCTTGAAAGTTCTGCTGTGGTGCTGGATGTGCAAAATCAGAAGGAAGTTTCCAAATAGTGGTCTATGAAAACAGCCAAAAGCCTTTTTTGTTTCCTAGAGACCCAGAACAGTTCTAACTTCGCGATGTCAGAAAATATCATGTCAATTTTCTGTACCAGTCCCTCTGATAATTTAAGTTTCTGTTCATTTGTCTGCACTCTTCTCTCTTCTCCAGCTTTTTATTACAAAATTAATTAAATACCTAAGACCAAATCAGTGGTAAGAGACAAGCAAGGCAGGGTTTGCATAAGTCCTATTAAAAACATTCTTTTTGAATCRATGGATAGGGTTATGATCATGTTGTGTGATGCCCTTGATTCTTTTGTGGGTGTGTGTAGACCATTAGCCCACTAGCAGGATTTAATCAAGTCCATTCTGGTAGGTGGTCATTAGTTAGCAGGTAGAGAAGAGAGACAGTCGATGCASAGTAAGGTTTAGGATGGCATCTCCTTCATTAGTAGCTACTTAATTTAAATTTCTCTTTAACTCTTGACTCAGTGAATTCAGTAGACATCTAATAATTTCCAAAAGTTTCAGTGCTTAGTTCAGATAAGTTAGGACAGAGGAATCCTTATATTCTTATTGTTAGTTTTTAGTATGCATTCTTACCATTCTTAACCTTAGTTACTGGGTTACCTTCTGTTTGATTAGAATAATACCTGTCATAGACAGATTTAGACATAGTTTAGACAGAACTGGTGTTTAAATCAGTCTCCATTGAAAATTTGAGATTATGGTCATGTTCTTCAGTAAGCTTCCTAAGAAAGGTTTGTATCAAATACAAAACAACATACAAAACAATGCTTTCAGAAATGAAATTGGTTTTAGGCAGCTATTGTTAACTGTCTGGTATTGGCAGAGCTATTAGTATATCTTCTTTGATTTCATGCATTTCATTCATTTATCCTGAATGTCTGAAACCCTTAATTTAGGATTTTCTTTTCCCCTTTGTATGTGTGTATATATAAATGAATGAGACATTTCTATGAAGAAAAAGCATAGAGGAGTTTTTATAMAAGAGTATTATTTCAGACATCTATTTCCCAGAATTGCTGTTTGTACATAAAATAATAGGTTGTATGGGGCTGTTGAAGATCTGCTATTCCAAAATGTACAATATTTTATAAATCTMTTGCTAAAAAATGTGTAAAGGTTTTGTGAACCCTAGATACAGAATTCACATCAGACCAATTTTTGAAATATTCAGTTTGGTAAATTTGTTTAAACTCAAACAACCACACTCTGTAGTATAACATCAGGGCATCCTTGTCTAATGGCTTATTATGAACCACCTAGGGACTCACTGGCATGAAAAGCACTATATGAGCTTAGAGGGATTTTTTTCTTCTTGCCCCATGTGTAGTTTAGATGTCATTTGCAGTTACTGTGTACTGCTAGTTTACTTCAAAAGAATGCTGATCGGGGCCTGAGGAAAAGATCGAGCTCTGTACTAAAAAGAGGCAAAAGAATAAAGTGCTGCTTTGCTGTTTCTCTGAGATACATCTTTGCTGCCTGCCAGATGYGCATTCCTTGTTTGAATTCAAAATTGATCCCTTTAGCCTGTGCAGATAAGAACAAAGTCTGAACAATTTTTTGTTAAAATTTAGGTGTTTTCTTTTTTTTTAACAAAATAATAATTTTAAAAAGTTTGTCTGTACTTTAATCTTTTTCAAGAGCCAGTAAAAGAGAACCCTGTTCAAAACCTGAAAAGAGGGGAGCTGTTTTTTATTATACAATAACACTTGCATGTTGTGACTACAGAGCAGGACAAATCTGTCTTCAAATATCTCCTGAGAATAAATGTAAAACAAAAGGTTGATTCTCAGTCCTCCACAGCTGACAAAARATTTTGTTAGCTCTGGTGTTTAGCCTGTTATAGGTACTTTCTAAAACACCTATAGCTAAGATTATCAGAAGTATCCAGTAGCTTTCAATGTCTTAGTATATGGGTGGTCTATCTAAGCCTTCAAGAAGACCTGAATTTAAAACAGAGCTTTGGCAACTTCTAAGCAATTGAGTGGTTTGAATTTGGGAATGCAAAATGCCAACAACATTACATCTTAAAGCTGTGATCTCCTATAGTAAATCCCAACACTTTATGGAAAGAGTCTTACCATTGCTTTAGATTGTTAAAAACCAAACAGAAGAAAACAAAAGAAAAAAAAAAAAAAAAAAAACCAAAGAAATACTCCCTATGGCTGCATGTCAAATAGATTTCAGGGACAGTCAGAGTCTGATGCTGATGTGTTATATGGTCCTGAAGATGTTACATGGTTTTCGTGAAGTGTAACTATTGACTTCACATGATCACATGATACTTATGTCTTTCCTGTTGCCAGATCTCGTATGTGAAATTTTACTGAGACAATAGCCTACAGACAACAGGAAATTATTCCTCCTAGGCGTATTGGCAAAGACATGCTTAGGATAATGTCTACACTTTGCCTACCACAGGTGGAGAGAAAAGGTAATTTCTGCAATAAATCTCTCTTCTAAGCTAACTTGAAAAGAAGACCTATTGATAGGATAGTATCAAGGTCAGAGAGAGACACACCAAGAAAAAAAAAAAA
This sequence comes from Nothoprocta perdicaria, assembly GCF_003342845.1. Taxonomy (NCBI): domain Eukaryota; kingdom Metazoa; phylum Chordata; class Aves; order Tinamiformes; family Tinamidae; genus Nothoprocta; species Nothoprocta perdicaria. The sequence goes on along the minus strand of NW_020454350.1, from coordinate 1,080,052 downwards.
AAAGTACCATAGCTTTGAAAACCTGAGATATTATGAGCTGCCTTCCCCAATGACACCTCAATAATTTAAATTGAAAGCACAGATCTGTAGAAAATAAAAAAGGCACTACGTTTATTTACTTTAAGTGAACCAATACAACTCATTACTCCATTTATATTTGTTTATTTGTTTGCTCCCTGTGAGTTTAGTTACCTGCTCTTTGTACCCTTTAAAGAGCTATATCTGCTAAGAATAATGTTTGTTTTTGTGGACTTGCTATTCAGAAATCTTGATTACTTTTCCTTCCAGTTGTCATATCCACAAATTACTCCAACTTTTATATTTAGGCCATTTATTTCACATAGACATGAGGTACTTAGATGTAAGTGTTACATACCTTCAGAAGTTATGCTTTAGGATCCAACAAAATTTCTTCTGGAAAATGTTTTGTAACATATTCTAGCCAGATGCATAAATATGGATTATAAATATAACTTTAGGCATCTTGGCTTGAAAATAGTAGCCTAAAAGTAAAAATATTAACATTTTCTTATCATATTGTGCTATTCGAATCAATTATTGGTATATTTCTACTTTTAAATATAAGGAGAATTTGTAAGAATTTCTTCACCAGGAAAAATTGTTCAGATATTTACTCAAACTTTACWGTATGCCATATATTTCAGATGGTGGGAAAATACATTGATTCTTTTAACATAAATTATGTCTCCAAAATATATTAAAATATGTTATCCTAATAAATTATGACTTATATTTTAAAAAATGAAAGAAAGATCTTGAGGGCTTTATTTAGATCCYGTCTGTTATTGTAAATGATGCTGCCAATTTATTTATTTTTTTATATCCTCCAGCAATAGCAGATTATTGTGATAAATGATTCATATCAGCACAATGTACACTTTTTAAAATTTCCATATCTGGCAACTAATAAGCACTTCTTGAAGGCTTCAACAGGCTCCTTAGCTAGATAACGTGGCTGAAAGCTGCTTTATGATTAATTTCATCTAAATGTAGTAATTACCATACTTTGAAGTAATGCCTGCAAAACATGCTTTCACAGAGAGTTAATGGAAGCAGAGGATTAACCTAGAAACATTTTAGTTCAGAGCAGCATATCACCCAAATAAAAATATATTTTCCCCTGATTTTTTCACAACTTTTTACTAGACAGCTTGGCAGTCATTTACATTACCTTATCTCATCTCAACTTTTTTTTCATAGAAATTTAGAGAGCAACAGAAGCTGAAGCAGCTTTGTATCATTATCAGGAATGTAATAGTCTTGGTTTTGCAAGCTACTTAAGTTGGCATTTTCTGTCCTGAAGTATTTCTTATGTTAGTGTTTAAGAGAGACCTTAATTTATCATTCATTTATGTTGTAGACCTAAGCATCTTCACATCTATATTCTAGGCTCAACTTAGATTATTAAGGAAGCTTTTTTCCTTATGAGCATCCAAGACAATTTCTACAATCTCTCTACACATCTCTCTGTTTCCTGCCTCATAGAGCTCTCATGAATCAGTTCTTAGCTGAGCGAGTGATGCTAGTGAGAAAGGTAGGCCAGATGTCMAGGACAGTTATCAAGGTGACCCAGTTTGCTAACCAAATAAAGCATGGGATATTAGATTGGATAAATAATTATAATGAAAAGATACTCCATCCTGAATATTTCTGTACCTTTTACCTACTTGGTAAAAATTCCACATCTTCCTTCAACCATCATAAAAATGTTCTACAGTAGAAAAGTTGTACTGTCTTAACTAGAGATGAAAAAGCTTAGTTAAGTCTGAGAGACTATCTGATTATGATGTATTTTGATATAGCTGACATTTTAATTTCATTTACATTAAGCAAGGGCAGATTTAACCTTCTCTTTAGTGGTCTAGACTTAGGACTGAGCATCCAAGGTCTTGTAGGTTATTCCACATTTCCAGAGTTATGCTAATAGCCATGCTTATGATCTCCCACAAGGTGGGAGAATTTTTTTAGCTTGAAATTCAACTGGGCACTAGGAAAAGCTGGGAGCAGGTCTTTTCTCCAGGCTGGACTGGAAGGATGGCTTGGYTTCTCTTTGTCTTTTTAACTATAAATCTGTCTCTATTCTTAGATCCCCTACTGCATTTTCCCTTGCATTTACTGCAATCTAGCAATGTTACATGAGGAGTAACCATGGCACAGCTGGCACACATAAGCCATGGTAACTCAGTCCTATGTCAGATCCCACAGCTTGCTGTAATTAAACAAGAGTGTCCATATTCACCCAAATTTTGCTATATTTGCACTTTCAATTAAATTAATGTGACTCTACCATGAAGCATGATTCAAGTGATTCCAGTTAACTGGTGTTATTCCAGTGCGCTTTGCAGGAAATCAGGTGTTTACCTCTAAAGCAAATATTCCTGTTTTCTTTCTACCTGCACACCTTCCAAATAAGTTTTCATGCATATGTGTTTTTTTTTTTWTGTTACAGATAAAAAAGAAGCTGCTGTGTCCAAAGAACTTAAAAGTAAGACGACACCACTAGGCAGTAGGTTATGATCACTTTTACATGTCATGTTCTTCCAAACTGCATGTTTCAATAATCCAAAATTATAGTTATTGGATTGTTGAAACACAAAGAAGAATGTAGCTATACCATTTATAATTGAAAAAATGACATATTTAGACTCCAGYTGCCTTATGCTTTCTAAATTCATTCTCATGTTATTTCTAATCTTATATTCTTCTTTGTGACTGACAGTTCTGCTTTCCTCTCCCTCTGTCATTGTCTTCAAAATCGGAGGTTTCACAGGGAATCAAGTGTCAAGTGAAGTCTCAGCCAAGTGTGCTCCCGGTAGCAGTAATTTTGATAAATGGGTTGAAATAGTTCAGGGTCCAGTGCAGGCGGTCASCTGAAAACCATCAGACAGGTGTCAATGGAGCTTTGTCACAAATGCAAAACCATGAGGCTGCAGAAGTTCTGGGACTGGACTTTTCTGCATAAATAGCAAAGACATTCCCTCTGAACAATGAACTGGTAACAAGGGAACCCTACACCTGTGTTTTTATCTATAAATTTGTAAGCATGAATGCCTCAACATAGTGAAGATATTTACAAGTAATTTTGATGGCAAGACCATTCAGATGTTTTTTCTGGAATCTTTTCTGGACTGTTCTGGAAGTATGAAGTATAATAAAAGTTCTAAGGCTTCAAAAGTTCAGTCAAATGCATGATTAAAGTATATACTTCCCCAAAATAGTTTAAAACACTTGAACTTTTGTTTTAAGACTACGAAAAAGTTAAATATATAAATAACTTACAGAAGTTTTTGARCAAAAATATCCTTCATGTTATTTTTTTTCCTCAATTAAAAATATTCTGGTTGCTTGAAAAAATAAAATATTTCTAATTAGAACAAAAAAATTATGTGTATGAAAACAAAATAAGAATCCATGTGTTTTCAGAGGTGTTAACAAAACACCCCAAAAGTCTTGTTGGTTAGAACACTCTAAGGAAGAAGGGAATAAATGCAGGAGTCTCGCAACCCTGAAATCTTACCATTTGCCAAGTGTGTGTAATGGGGCTCATGCTTCTGGAGGAGTAGGCAACAAAGAAAAGAGCTCAAAGGATAAAATAGAAAATAATAACAATAAAGGAAAAAAAGTAAAAGAGGTGATTTAATGGCTAATGGTAAGAGTTTTCTGCTTGCTTTAGCCCGTTGGGTGGCTGATTTTTTACATAACATTGAGTTGACTAAAAGCAACTTTCCCTTCTGGGTAAAACCTTTGGCTGATTCTCCACTGAAAAATTTGCCATGGGCAGTATCTTTCATTGGAAATGCTCCTCATATTTATTGCTCCTCATATTTCTGTCTTTCTAGATATAACTTTTAGTAATTGGTTTAATTTCTTCTTCTTTTTCTTTTTTTTCTTTAAGAGCCAGCAAAAGCTCCTGCAGCCAAACCACCTGCCACAAAACTGGTAGCACCAGGTAAAGGACTAAATATAATTTTCATATCTTCAATGTGTTTCTTGTATTATTGAACATTCTTGTATTATTGCATCATAGCACCATCTACTGGATTATAGAAAACCACAGTTGTGGCTTTTGACTGCTTAAAATAAACAACATTTTGATAATTCTTACACAAATTCTTCATGGAAAACAATAATATTTTGAATAGTCTCATTGCATTTCTAATAGCTTTTTGTCCTATAAAAATGTATGCAGCAAGTTTTTGACTTTTGTGACAGCAGAAAGATGGCACCCTGGGCTTTTTGTTTGTTTGCTTGTTTGTTTGCTTGTTTGTTTGCTTGTTTTTCAGGGATGGAAAACATCAGAAAAATTAATCTTAACTTTAAAAACTGATTTCAAAAAAAGCAAGTATTTACAGACATGAGTTTCAAGGTTAGGCTTTTAAGTATTCAAGTACAAGAAAGGAATGTAATTTTTCAAAACATTTATCTCACAGTAGTTTTTACAGATATAAAGAGAGCTCATAGATAATCAGCCTTAGTATTCACTGAAAATACAGACTACTTTAAAATATAATAGTAGCATTAATTCAGAATATCAGAATTCAGACTAGATAGTAAAAAACTGCAACTTCTTATTTCTACTCTGTTCTGTTTCATAGAGATCTTCAAAAAAGCCMTTCTGCATCTGCTTAATTTAGTAAAACTCAATAATTTGAGCACCAATCTAAATACTCTGAATATTTATATGTTTTCTAGTCTTTAAGCTAGCTATAAGAAGGGTGAATTTGCATGTGGAAATGGAATAGGTATAAAATACATGATATTCCTCTCCTTTAAAGTAGGGTGCTTTATAATGCTATAGAATGCTTCCCCAGGCTGGCTGCAGTTGAGCTAAGCCTCGTGCTGGCGTCCCAGGGGCACAAGCCATGTCCTTTCTGGACAGCAGAGTCTGTCTGGTCCCAGTCCTCTCTCTTCACTTGCAGCCCTTGTACTCACTTCTTTTTGTCTCCAAACAGCTCAACTTCGTGTGGCAATGTGGATCTGCTATGTGACTTTTTTTTTCTTTGCTTTAATTCTGTTCTCTATCTATATTTCTCTAATCTAAATCTTTTCAGTGGCCTAACTCAGCGTGTAGCTTCCCAAAGGTTTGAACCATCAACTAGGGAAATAATAATTTCATCAGTAGAGAGCAGACTAGGAGTTGGTCAAAGATAAGTGCAAGCTGGGTAGCTTTTAAATTTCTTTGATAGCAAAAGGTTTTGCAGCCTGAAGTTACAGTTGTTGTAGGCTAGGATAGAGCTTATCATGCAACTGCCAACCATGTGAAGTAGGCTTTAGAAGTCCCATTTCCCCACACCTCCCAGTCCCTGCCTTCTGTGCTTGTGCCTCAGTTTGATACCGTATTCATTTGTGCTAACACAACTGGGAAGTTACTGTAAACCTGATCATTGCCACGGCTTAGAACGAAAAAAAATATCCTAAAAGTATGTATGTGTGACAGGTTGTTGCGTCTGGATCATTTTAGTGAGTCTGGCTCTGCAAACATTTATATCTGTGTAACAGATAAATTTTGTAAGTAGGTTTTATTGCCAAAGAGTGTTGTATAGCTAGACCCTTGAATGTCTCCACACTGCACTGCAGAAATCATTATGTTAGAGCAATATGTTTATAATTATTTCATCCCACCTGCTTGCATCCAAAATTTGTGTTCATTTTTGAAAAATATTCCAATGAGTCTGCTTATTGGCAGGAATGGTGGTGAGAGTAATCCGCTTAAGATATTGAAAAGAGGAAAAATTGGCATGGCTTATTGTGGAAAAATAAAATGAGTTCATCTGTTCTGACATGTTTCTAAATATCTRGTTTGCCTTACAGATGATAAAGAGCAATAGCTTTTTGACTTCTATATTTTTACTTCCCCTCCCCAAATGGCACTGTTCTCTGAAAATTAATTTACACCCAGAATAACTCACCATAGCAAAATATTAAATATGCTTATTTGGCAACATTGTAACCAGACTGCTGCCTATTAGTACAGTAAATTAAGTCCATTATCCAATTTCATATTTCATTTTCTTTCATATCTCTTATTACATTGCAACCTGTACCCCAGAATGCTTTAAGCTGAAGGTTTATTCCTTTTAGCACACTGAACAGACTGAGAGCACAGCTGGTCATCTTCCAGTGCTTCTACATTACATRTGTTCTTGGTCTCAGTGTCACTATTGTGCACTATTTTTATCTYTATATATTTAAATGGCAAGAGCAAAGGAAGTTAATGTGAAACTTTGAAGTCTGTGAGAACTTCTGATTCTGGAAACTGATATCTGCTTTAAGGAATCACTCTGGGTGAATGTCTGTTACTTGATTTTCAATGTGGATAATTTCAAATTTGTGTACTGGATCCTCTAACTTATAAAATTACAACCCTGGCACCCAAGTGAAGCTGGGCTGGAGAGCATAGCACTTGCTTTTTTAAGAAAAGCAGAACCATTTTCAGTGCTGTTGTTCAGATGGGAGAAACAGGTGTTGGAGGTATTGATGCATCAATTCCAGATTCCAAGTCTTCTATTACACTGTTTTATCATATTCCTCTCCAAATCCTCCTGGCTCATTCCTCTTCTTATACCGTGATGCACTGCTTCCTTAGATGGTACCATCATGACACRGAAAATTTGTCTGCATCTCTCTCTAGCTGTCCATCAGCACAGGCATAAACAAACTGTTAAGATGGTGGTGTTGTCAAAGATAAATCAAAGCTAAATATTTTCCCTAATCAGTTTCATTTGTGATGATGCAAATAAATGCAGCAGTAAAACTGAAGAGTTTTGAAATAGCAACAARTCAGAGCAAGAGTTCTTCAACAGAGAGAGAGAATGGGACATCCTAAGTCAGAGTATTGCAGCCAAAGTCTTTGCACCTCAAAGCCCTAGTCTCACTCTAAAGATAATAATAAATAAATAATAAATAAATAATAATAAATTAAATTCTGAATGTACTCAGAAGAAACGTACTCAAAAGTTGTTGGGAAAGTGTTAGCTGGTATAGACTACAACCGTATCAAGATTATTTGCAAACATATTAAGAGCAAAGGGAATTGACCTCCACTGCGCCATGTTCTTTGGCATGCACAGAGAAGCTGTGTAGACACCAACTCCTGCAAAACACTGCCATTTTTCCATAGTTAGGATTAAGACTGGGAACAACTTGTCTGTGAGTTCCTTTCATGGAAGAGCCTAGCATTATAAATAATATTTTTGCACCTTCTTTCAGCACTAATGAGAGTGCTTTTCCCTGATGATTAGCCTGAATTAAAAATCAGATTCAAGCCTTTTTATCTCTGTAAAAATTACAACTTAATTGCAGCTCAGAATTTCCCTGGAATGGTCTTGCAATTTTTAATTTAATTTTACAGCATGTTTAACAGATTCTGTATTTCTTAATTACTAATTTTTAACGCTTATTTTTTCACATCTTCCTGCCCACAAAAAAAATAAAAATAAAAATAAAAATCTTATTATTCCCCTTAGGTTCCTAGTATAAAGTCTTTGTGAACACTAATTTCCTCTGAATATTAGGGAAATTTACTTTACACCCAGAATGAATAAAATATGTATGACAGAGGAAAAGCCAATTTTAAAATGCCAAGTTGCATCCAATCTCTCGAATTGACACTGTCAATTGTACTAGAGTTATCATTCTTTTGTTATGTCTCCAACTTTTCCACTATTGGAAAGAAGAAGAAAAGAATAACATTTTGTAGAAATTAGAAATTTTGTAGAAAATTAGTTCATAAGGTAGGTACAGATTACTTGGGACAAGATTTTTTGAAAATTCTGACCAGAGATCAGTTTAAGAGGTTCCAATTTTTCTACATAACGTAGGAAAAACTGTCCRCTATAGAGACAGAGGGGGGAAAAAAAGGAAAAAAAAAAAAAAAAAAAAAAGATATGTTCTTAGTGTGGTATGCATTTATTTCCTTTATAGTAAAGAAGAAATTAGGAGGTCTTTTCTATCCTGTTAACAGCATCAATCAATAGTGAAGGGAAAAGTCCCCATTTGCAATATTATCTTACTTTAAGAAATATAAAATAAGCATTTTCAATGTGTYCAGGAAGATACCAAAATTTTTACAAGAATCATTAGGATTTACTTGCCTGGATATCTGGGCATCCTTAAAGTGACTGTGGTTACATGTTCTACTGGAGATAGTATTTTATTTAACAAAGGAATTCTTAGATCTCAAGCCACCAACAGCAAATAAAACAGCAGGAAAGGGCAGACATTTTATACTTGCCATGCTTCAAAACAGTGCTATTCTCTGAATAAAGGGAAGAAATAACACAAATAGGCAAAGATGGTAGGACAACAGATATACTTTCAAATGGAGGAAAAGTTTCATTAAAGTGTTGAGCTCTGTGGTTATCTTTTAATGATTATCTGTAGGAAAAAAAAATAGGTTCAAAGAATGCTAAAATCATATGAGTAGTGCAAAAGGTAAGATTCAGCATATTTATTGAAAAGTTTAGACTCATATTGGAACAGCCAAGGTTTGTCCCGATCTGAAAGTGCCATGTGCCCTCAAGTTTCCCTTTGTGAGTGGCCAAGCTTCTCTCCTTGGTTAGCATCCTGAAAGTACAGGTGTTTCCTAGCAATTAATTTTCATAGCTAAGATACTATGTTCAATTTTCCAGTCCCTGATGCCAACCCTTGCAGACTTTCTCATAATGTAAGTACAATCATCCTCAGAATTTATKCCTGAGGTTTGCAGTTTGACTCTTCAGGGACAAATGATGAAGGTAGCATATTTCATGCATATGGATAGGCTTTGCATTTGATTTCTGGACAAAACAAATATTCACTCAGGTAGCACAGGGAATATGCAGTGGTAAACAGAGTAATAAAACCTCACCTGTATTTATGCTGCTACTCAGGGTCTTTGGGTTTACATTCAGAATCAYTCTGAAGCCCTTTGAAAACACAGAGGCTTACCTTCTGGTCCRGATTAGCAGGCTTATTCCGTATCAGTCTTGTTCCACACTCCCACCTTAAACCTTTGGGTATCTAAATACTCCATCTTATGCAGTTTCTGTTTTTAAAGATTTGGGTGTCTTTGCACAGGAGATAATCTAGTCTGCATGCCCTAGCAGCCTGCAGAAGACAGAAGAAGATGGATCCACTTTCCACAGCTGTTTGTCCCAATGAGTTACTACTTGTCAAGTGTGGCAGCTGAGTCTGTTCCTGATCTGCCAGGAACCCATTTTAGCTGTGTTTACAGCAGCTAGCTTGTGGCTATTGTAGTCCATTGCTCAACATTTCCTTAATATCTGTGGGAATCTATCAATTGTATGTAGATATATTACATAAGTCATTCCAAACTTTTGATCACTACCTTTTGATCACAACCTTTTGATCAGTATTTTAGAGATGAGAAATTACTTCATAGTAAAAAATCTTAAACTGCTATCTGGATTATATCAAGTAGATTGTTATTTAACTTTATGTGGAAAAGGAAAAACTAACCTTGGCTAATGTTATAATACATGCCCTCAAAGGGGAAGAATTTTCCAATGTTAGGGGTTTTACTTTATAAGCYTCTATTCTTTACACATAGCATTTATTCAACTGGAGCATGAAATAGCTTGTCTCAGGCAAAGTTTTCTATTCTGAAATGAGTTTTTATTCTCCAATTTTTAAAAAACTTTCCAAGTTAGTGACCTAGAATTCAAGATATTTTTCTGTTTGCTGGGACCTTGAAGTACCCGCTCCTTTGGCCTGGTATATTATGATTGTATTTATGCCTTCCTTGCATAAGACACACAATTTCAGTGTCATATAGTATTAGAATATTTTCCTATACTTCATTTCACATCATAGTTGACTGTGTGAAGACACCTGTACTAAGATTGTAGCCTTGGTTTTTCTTTTTCAGTTATTATCAGATATTTTTAAGTCATGGTCTAGTCTGCCCAATGCAATAGAGCAATACTATTGCATTACTAACACTAAAATGATGTTACTTCAAGAGYGAGGCAGGGGGAGCAAGTTAACTACAAAAAAAAAAAGTCTTTATTCCTTAATGCATGAAAGTAACAACGAACAGAGTAAAACAGTGTCAAATTTAAAAGCTTTTAAATAGAAATTAGAATTAAAAAGATTTTTAAAGTGTTCATTCTTTAAGGCATTTTATGGGGGGTTATTCTACAGCTGGCAATCTTTAATAGCTTTAAAATTGTTTCCTGATTAAGAGCACTTTTGGCAAGAACTGGGTCCAATTTCAGCAAAGCACTTAATGTGTTCAAATCTGCCTTGAGTCAGCAAAGCATTTAAGCACACACTTAAGCTTTGCTGAATCTGCAATATTACATATAATCTGTAGGTAATTAGCTTCCTAGATATCCATCTTTTGGAAATGATACAATGTTTGTTGTGCTAGAAAATCTGTAAATGACCCTTACCTTGCTCACTGGAGCTATTCTGAAAAAGGCGCTTGACTTTCAGAGAAGTAGGAGTGGATTAATAAATGGTAGATGTGGAGTAAAGTCTTCTATAGCACATATTACAATGTACAATACTACATCTTAAACTTATCACATGCTTGAACATAACAGTAATGTATTTTTAGAGGTAGAGCAAGTTGTAAAATCAAATATTTGAATGGTTTTAAATGTGAATTTTCTCCGAACAGCAAATTATAGACTACTTTAGCAGGACTACTTTTTMAGATTTGAATATTTTTTTGTGTTAAAAAGTTTCAGTTAAGTATTACAAGTCCTGAGCAACCTATTGACAATCCACAGTACCACTGTATTCTGCAGAATTTCTCAAAGAAGGTGATGACCTTTATCTTATATAATGGYTCCTTACCACCATAAGGAGCCCAAGTTTGCAGCTTCACATCTTTCAGAAACAGCAGCTGCTGGTTTCATTTCTTGCATGCACTAGACTGTTCACAGCATTTTTTSCCTGTCAGAGAAGTTTACTTCTCCTTGTACCTTTGGTTGATGCCCTCCTCTATGACATTGTCATTGTGAAGATGCTGGGTGTCCTGGTTAAGAAATCTTGAGAAAAGATATAAAGATTTTGCTCACTRCCTCATTCTATGGTACTGCTTTGGCCAAATTAACAACAGTCCCCTGTGTTAATTCAGGGGACTACTCAGTCCCCTGAGAGACTACTTAGTCCCCTGAGTAGTCAAGCTCAGTCCCGTGTTGCAAATTGCTTAACTTGAAATGTGAACATGAGTTCAGTCCATCCTCCATAATAAATTTGATGGTATAGGAGGATTTTGAAGATGCAGGAGTCTAGCTTGCCTTTGCTGGGAGCTGAACACATGTACTTGAGTATGTTAGAGGCCACAGGCAGTTTGATGGTGAGTTGTTTAATACTGGCTTCCTCTTTGAGCTTTAGGCATGCATCCACTTAATGAAGAAAAGAGCTSTGTTAAAATGAAGTTAACTTTACCGTTGAAAGAAAGTGTTTGGATTTGGGACAGTATCTTCATCTCCTGCCTTCTGATTATTTGTGTTAAGCAAAAACATCAGAGAGATGTTTTTGCAGAGAGAAAGTTTTGAAAGAAAGAGAGTTTTGCACAGGGAAAGATATATACTCTTTTGGATTCTATTTCATTCAGGGATCCTGAGGTCTTTTGCAGTGAGGAAAGTTTCCACCTTCAGTTTCGAGCCCAACACTTTCTGCTGGAGACTCAATTATATGGGCTGGAAGCATCTGTGTTTCTTCTAGGTCTGTCTCACTCTTTCTCCCTCTCTCTCTCTCTCTCTCTCTCTCTTTTTTTTTTTTTTTTTTAAGTATTTTCCCCAACTATTTCCCAGCATAGCACAAGATTTTTAATACAGAAATATTGATAGAAGTTTATTCCCAGTCTGCCTGTTCCTTGTCTTCATGAAATCCTCTCAAACTAACCTTATCTTCCCATCCCTGCAAATGCTCATTTATAAAGGAGCCTATATATATATTTGGCATGATCTCACCAAGTTAGAGGCTTCCTCAACCTGTTCTTATTACATAAAGAAATATATTTGGCCAACTTTATATTTTTTATAAATTGATGAATATGATGGATGTAGCAGCGGTTTTCCTGACATTAATCCTGTCAATAAGACACCAGCAGGCAAATAAAACATGCTGATTACTTCTCAGGGGCCAGAGAACTAGGAAAATGTAGTTGGATGCCAGACTCCTAGGGATTATCTTGGGTGAAATAGTGTGACTGAAGTCACGCTGTGACCTTCCCCTTCAACAGCGGGGACTAAAGGGATCTTTTCTGTATCTGGATGCTTACGTTCRTAATATTTATAATGAAATATATGGAGAGCTCTTGGAGAACTTTACCATCTTCTTTATTTTGTTTTTAATTAACGAGTACATTATGAAGRTCTGAGAGGGAGAAAAGAAGTGGCACATAAAATCTACAGGACTCTAAGACCAGCCTAACTTTCTCTTCTCCAAGCATTTCAGTACTCAAGATTCTTCACAGAATTTGATAACATCAGACTTGAGCAAATATAAAACTGGATTCATTGAAATACTTGCAGCAGAAATTAAATAACGGTACAGAAGAATTTTCTGCAGCTACTTGGTGCAAATAGAGTCGCCTTGGTTATAAGATGTGWTGTTTACAACAGAAAGGCAAATCCAATTGATATATTTTTTTATTTTTGATACAATCTGTGTGATTACATGTATAATCTGTACATTTTCTGAACGCTTCTTAGGCATGAATGCTTTATCTGAAATAATGAAAAAAGCACAAACACACGCACACACACACATACAGGTGTACATAGTTATATACAAATCAGAATGAAATATCCATTGATTTCTTCTGGCAGATAGCAGAAGGTCACGGCTTATGAATATATTTGTGGTAGTAAAGATCTAAAGGGCACCATAGGAAATATGCCAACATAGATGCTCTTCAGCACTGTTTGCACACTGTGTCTGGCTTTGGTAAGTGCTGTAGAGACAAGCGCAGGGTCTGCTTTTAGGGATATTTAGAAGAGTGTCGCTAGTAATGAAACCAAAAATATATCTATGTGTTTTTATGGGCATGTTATATATCTGTCAAATCTCAGAAGACGGAAAAGTCATAAAAGAGAAAAAAGTATCAGAGCTTATAAACATARTGAAATTTCAAATTAAAACACATTTCAATTCTATGCATTGTAGAAAAACAATATATTTTCATCAGAAGTTTATTTCCCAGATAAGCATATGTGGTGTAGACTCAAGCATGCAAAACATATATAAATAAATAAAATCTTCTTTAAAGCTAAAGAGAAATACCAATGTCATAACAAATATGTAATTTATCTAATTTGATTAATATGTCTACGCATAATTATCATTTGGCAATATCTGGTACCWTTGTTTGTTATATCCAATTTACTTTTCATTTATGAAAAAAAATCAAATCAAACAAAAAGAATCCAAAACAATAAGAAAAGATTTAGATCTGAATCTGCCCCAATTTACAGCAGATACAATAAAAGGTTTCAGTTCATTCCAATAAAATATTAGAAAAAGATCTCCCAGATCTCATGGGAGCAGACAGATCTTGGAATGCCCTGCATGAGCAGGGGGGTTGGACTAGATGACCTCTGAGGTCCCTTCCAACCTTAAGCGTTCTATGATTCTATGATTCTATGATTCTATGATTCTATGATTCTATGATTCTATGAATGAGAGGGAAAAATAATTTCCTCATACCCACTAAATCATAATTACATTTTCTTCATTTTCCAGGAAGCAGTCATGAGCAAAAACAAAACAGAAAACCCCACAAAACCAATCAAAACTCTAATTTCATAGAATGAGTCCTAAAATATCTGTATGAAATTGGATACTCTGAAGAGCACTTTGGCTACACAAAACCAAAGCTGCAGCTGTTGTGATTAGACTTATTGATTCAATCAAGCTACTCTGTCCTGTCTGCTAAGCTTCCCTTTTGACTATAAAGCTCTAGGGGTACATATATATTTAGTTATTTATGTAACTAGTATTACTTATATACATATGTAATTTTACATAACAAATTCATAAAAATGTGCTTTGTATAACCATATTAAAGCATAATGCTTGTCATTTCTTTGAAATGTAGATTTTGACTGAAAGAAGCTACTTATGAATTTGTCATAATCTTCCATCAGTATTTTAGTCAAAAAAGAAAACTGAAATATGAAGTTTTGTTATGTTGGACTGAAAAACAACAACAATAACAACAACAACACAACTATTTTAGAAACTACATTTAGGTCAACTCACTATTCAGATAGATTTATGTCAGAAAATAAAATTGAGTATTTAATTTCAGATGGAATTGCATGTTTTGCTTGTGCCAAACTTCCAAACTACTGGGAATGGGATTGAGTGAAATGAAAGTGTTAATATTTATTATGATTTAACATTGAATATTAATATTATCCACATTAATATGTTTGATGATCAACTGGTCAAATTGATCATATCAAATTATTTCATTTTCTTTTGATAGATTTTGTTTCTGTTAGATTATTTGACTCAAGGAAAAGGCAAACTTTTTTATAGCTGTTCTATAGCCTCCTATATCATGTCCTCTTTGCAGTCTAGACTAGATTAGTGAAAAAACATGTTAATGAAGATGTGTAGAATATACCAGGATAAGTGAGGATTCAACAGACCATTTGAATTGCTGATGCTGAATGTGGACTTAGAGTACAGTGCCGGTTATCTGAGTGAACACTTTCTGTCATAGTAGTTTCTAAAAAACTTATTTTAGTGATACTGCAACATCAAAAATCACTTAGAATATGGAACTTTATATCATGATTCCAGTGTGGAAACTTTTAAAATGTTAGTATTCCTCTGCTGTATTCCTGCAAAGTTRATGAAAATCTCTCCTATAATAAGCATGGAGAATCTGTAATTATTAGAYAGCAGTATCTGACAAGCACAGACAGATGTGCATATTTAATAGACACTGCAGCTATCTCATGATCGGTCAGCTCAAACAGTCATTAATTTAGGAAATGCTTCTGGGTGGATCCAAACCTCCTCACCAGAACTTTTATAAATACTTTTTGAAAGCCTCGTTTCATATGCTGACAGCAAAAGCTTCTCTCTTTCTTTTTTTGCTGTTAGGAATGTTAACCAGAGTCGGTGGATCATGTTCCCAAGAGATACATTCAGTGTACTCTCTTTCCTTTGGGTGTCCCCCTACCTCTGCAGGGGTTTGGAAGCAATTCATGTCAGGAAGGAAGAGCTGTCACAGAAACAACTGTTAAAAATTTGTAAGATCCAGTCAGGGCTGTGGTTATTCACAGATTCACAGATTCACAGAATATTTAAGGTTGGAAGGGACCTCTACAGATCATCTAGTCCAACCTTCCTGCTCAGGCAGGCACACCTACAGCATGTGGCACAGGGTGGCATCCAGGCAGGTTTTGAAGACCTCCAGAGTAGGAGACTCCACAACCTCCCTGGGCAGCCTGTTCCACTGCTCTGTCACCCTCACAGTAAAGAAGTTGCTCCTCACCTGGAGATGGAACTTCCTGTGCTCCAGCTTATGGCCATTACCCCTCGTCCTATCGCTGGCCACCAGTGAAAAAACAGCTTGTCCCCTTCCTCCCTGCATTCTCCCTTCCTGAACTTATACATATTAATCATATCCCCTCTGAGCCATCTCTTCTCCAGAGAAAACAGGCCCAGCTCACTCAGTCTCTCCTCATA